>NC_079195.1:135307617-135611575 GCF_029499605.1 Hyla sarda | reverse complement strand
GATACTCGCATTCATTGCAAAACAAATATTTCATGAAATTCGTAACAAATTTGGGTTGGTCAGCTTTGATTTGCTCATCTCTATTTACAACACATATATATTATTGCATTATACTTTTTTCCCTGTAAATTAATTTATACACAAAGATTGTATATACTGTTCTGTTTAGTGTGATTTTAGGAGACCGATACCTTCATGCAGGGGCACAAATAAATTGTGTGTATCCCAACTGTTAAAGGGGTTATCTGCCATAAGTTGACTTTACTATTTACCTGCCAGACAGACAGTAGGAAGAATATGTTTGTCTTGGGGCTAAATGGCTGTATTGTGAGTCCACTACAACACTGCTGCTTTCTTTTTGTCAAATGACTATTCCTGTTGGAGTTTCTTCTCTCCAAATACAACTCCCAGGACAGCTTGCTTTTAAGTATGAATTCATTTTTCTCCCTCCCACACAACACTCACCCCACCCTTTGCAGCATAGCTGAGCTACAATTCCCTGTCACCCTGTGGAGAATTATCTCCTTCCCACCCAGTGAAGCAGACAGGCTCTTTTTCCACACCTGACTAGTGATGTAATGTTTTGGGCCGCACTGCAACCTAGGAAAACCTGAGACGACAGTAATTTTGTATGCTGTTAAAAATAAACTTCGGGACAAAGATCACATGAGAATTCCAAGACTGCCATGAAACACAGGTACAGACACTATATTATGAACTACACTAATTTTACAGCCTCTATAGCACAGTCAAATAAAAAAAAAAATCCCAGAATACCCCTTTAAGTTCGCCTTTTTTCTTGTTGATATATTTATATAAAGTTGTAGATTTATTATAGTAATTTATCCAAGGTGTAGTAGTTAATTATACGATTTTGATACATAACAAAATTATAGGCTTAAGTATAAAAAAGTATTTTGCTAATGTAGAAATTATGCCTTACATCGACAGCTAATGTCAGTATTCAGAGGTAAAGTGGCAGGTGCTGAATCTAATGTAACAAATTCAGATATTGTTATCCATGTAGATTGAGTAGTTAAATGTCTGTTTAGTTAGCAGCTAGATGTTGGCTTAATAGGACTTTGTAAAAAAAAAAAAAAAAAGAAAAGAATTTGAGCTATAGCGATCCCAACTAACAAAACTGTGAAAAGCTGTACTAAAAAGCCTCTTGTCCCTTTCAAACATTACAATGTTTCAGAATGCTTTTGCTTTCTTAATCTCAGCAGTAGTCCGCTTGATAGTGCAGCAGTTGGTGCTTCACAGCTGCAATTCATACAACAACCATAAGCAAGAAGTTAAAATTATTGTCGGCTAATTTTAAATTGTTGATCTTGGCCTTCCGGACACTTATTTACCTACACAACAGTTCACACTAGGGTATGCCTGTTATGCTATTTTATTATAAAATAAATATTTATGTTAAAAAGCAGAAGAAACTCTAAGGCTCAATATCTAACAGATGATCAACAATACCCTGGGACCTAGTTTTACCAATTCTGTGAGCTAGACACAGCAATGTGTATAAAAAGTATACTTTCTGCCTAAAAGTAGAAGTATAAACTTTCTTTCTTTGGTTTTGCATTTGCTTTCATTAGAACATTTTCAGTATTTCATACTGAAAAAGCCAGTCAAACAACTGCCCCCCTGCCTGCTTGGACACATACTAGTTCTGCTGTGTCCATACATCATCACCTATGTCATGGACACACTTCCTTGATTGACAGCTGTGAGTGCGGGGCTCACAGCTGGAGGAAAAATCCTCCCACTGTCAGCTTGTGTCCCGCTACTGTCAGTGAGGACAAGCTGGGATTTGTAGTTTTGCTAATGCTAGGGGAGATGTGAGCAGACAGCATACTGAGGGAGGGGGCGGAGACCTGCACAGTGAGGCAATGCCCGCTCCCTTTGAGACTAGTGAGCTAAATTAAAAGTGTAATAAAAATAAATAAAGGTGCTGGACACATAAAAATTTGATGTACATGGTCAGGATTAGGTACTGAGTGATATATTAAAAAAAAAAAAAAATGTTGGATCCGACGGGTATGCTTTAATATAAAAAAATGCATTCAAAAGGCAACTGCAGTGTAACATTTTATCTGTATTAATTATACATATAACACAACTATAATAGTATCCATATATATATAAAACTCAACGTGTGTATGTATGTATGTAGTCAGCGTTAGAAACTGCAACTTGCAGAGGATGAAAACTTGGACCCTCTTGGCGCTCACCCGATGGAAGAATTAGCCATGGAGGACAGTGGATAAATAATCAACATTACTTTAATCAGTGCTAAAGACTACGCGTTTCAAGGGGTGGGACCCCCTCTTCGTCAGGTCATCTTGTAAATTTCCTGTGAGCCAATGTAAATGGTGGCTCCCCCGTCCTGAGGTGATGAGGTGAATTTTGCCCGGGAAGAAATGAAAACTGCGTCTCTTCACAGGTCACAACCACTGCTGCCATGCACTTACAACCGCCCACCAGGGGTGTCGCTGCAGAGTGGCGTCTATACACTACCACTCTATGCAATTTGCAGTTTCTAACACTGATTTCCCCGACCACTACTGTGGAACACAGAGACGGGTAGGATCCAGGCTGCTTCCCGACTTCTTACCCTATCATTGGGTTACAAGCATCAATATTTACTTATATGTCAACAACAAACATAGGATAGGTGATTTAACCCTTACTCACCCCCATTTGCCAGGGGCAGGATTATGTTTTAAGTCCCATACAAGTCAATTGGAAATATATGTTGCTGCATAACTTCCAAACGGCTGGAGATATTTTGATAATACTTGGTCACATGTTACTTATATGACCACTTAAAATATAGGATTGTTAATTTAACCCTTAACTACCCCCATTTGTGCGGGTCGGGGTTTTTGTTTAAAGTCCCATGCAAATCAATGGGAAATGTGTGTTCTCACATAACTTCCGTACGGCTGGCGATATTTCAATAACTGGTACAGATATCACGGGTCAGGATAGGAGGTCGACATAGGAGGTCTGCATAGGAGGACGGGATAGGAGGACCGGGGTAGAAGGACCGGGATAGAAGGACCGGGATAGGAGGTTGGGATAGGAGGTCAGGATAGGAGGACGGGATAGATGGACTGGATAGGAGGACGGGATAGGAGGTCGTGATAGGAGCACGGGATAGATGGATGGGATAGGAGGTCGAGATTGGAGGTCAGGATAGGAGGACGGGATAGGAGGACAAGATAGGAGGATGGGATAGATGGATGGGATAGGAGGACGGGATAGGAAGACGGAAAAGGAGGTCAAGATAGGAGGACGGGAAAGGAGGACGGGATAGGAGGACGGGATAGGAGGACAGTATAGGAGGTCGGGATATGATGACGGGATAGTAGGTCAGGATATGACAACAATATATGAGGACGGGATATGAAGTCAAAAGCTTCCTCCTTTGTTTCTTTTATTCCCCAACAAGGATTAGGAAGGAAAAACCAGGCAACGCCGGGTACTCAGCTAGTATTACATATATTACAGTGTTTTAATTATTTGTTCTGAAGAACATTTATTAAATAATTTTAATATTAATTGAATATATATATATATATATATATATATATATATATATATATATGAATTTTGTGCATCGCTCTTCTTAACATTATACTTTAAGAAGATATATAAGAGTATATGCATATGCTGTTACTTTGTTCACAAGATCTAAGCTTTAAAGGGGTACTCCGGTGAAAACCTTTTTTCTTTTAAATCAACTGGTGGCAGAAAGTTAAACATATTTGTAAATTACTTCTATTAAAAAATCTTAATCCTTCCAGTACTTATTAGCTTCTGAATGCTACAGAGGAGATTCCTTTCTTTTTGGAACACTGATGACATCACGAGCACAGTTCTCTATGCTGACATCTCTGTCCATTTTAGCAACCATGCATATCAGATGTATTCTAAGGGCAGCATGGTGGCTCAGTGGTTAGCACTGCTGCCTTGCATTGCTGGGGACTTGGTTTCAAATCCCACTAAGGACAACAATAAATAAAGCATAATTATTACTATAATGACATTAGCAGAGAGAACTGTGCTCGTGATGTCATCAGAGAGCATTCCAAAAAGAAAAGAATTTCCTCTGTAGTATTCAGCAATTAATAAGTACAGGAAGGATTAAGATTTTTTAATAGAAGTAATTTACAAATATGTTTAACTTTCTGCCACCAGTTGATTTAAAAGAAAAAAGGTTTTCACCGAAGTACCCCTTTAACACCCTAGAGTCCCTACAGGCCCATTCCATTAACACATTATGAGCGGACATATGGTTCCTACATGGCGCACCATATTCTCTTATAGAAGCAATCGCTCTAGGTAAGAATACATTATTAATACAATATGCCATTGAGCATGTCTCATTTTCTTTGTTGATTTTTATGAAATTTATAAGAAAAAAAATCCATGTAAAATTGAAAGCATTCAAATGTACAGTATGTGCCCAAAGCATGGGAGCAGTAATACAGACCTACACCAATACGCCAAATATAAGAAACAGTGGAAAGCTCTGGTTATGATACTGGTCTTATGATCTGCATAATTAATTAAACATATTCAGTGTCAGGGACAATAGCATATGCATGAAATAACAAGAAGCCCTAACTATACTGACCCTGGAAGGAAAATGCTAATATTACTATTGACCTAGAGGTTTATATTATGATGCAATGTCAAGTAGAGTTCAAGCTCCCTGATTGATATTCTGCTCTTGGTTCCTGCTTTATCTTCTCCAGAAGCCAGTAATAAATCCTTGCTTGTAACAATTATCCTTCTCCTCATCATCACCATCAGATCATCTCTGCATCTAAGGAACTAAAGAGGACAATAAATAATGTAAAGGTACAACAGAATGCGTTTCCCATGTTCATTCTTGTGCTCATCCAGACTTGTGAAGCTGTGCCATCAATCCAATCTCTAAAATACACTGAATTCTGTTTTTACCCATATTACTCATATTTTGAGAAGAAATTGGAATAGGTCCTAGAAAAGAACTTGGCTTACTGAAATGCAAACATGCAATCAATGTTTCTTGTGTCTTACTTCTTAATCTGAGGCAAAACAGGTTTCAAATAAATTTTTTATAGGCTAAACATTTTGGCAATTGTACTAGAACCATGTGAGGATTATATTCTGGGTATAATATTTATATATATATATATATATATATATATATATATATATATATATATATACATATATATATATATACATATATATATATATATAGTAAATTTGAGTAGCCGTGTTAGTCCAGTGATGCAGATGCAAATCATAAAATGTTGCAGTATCTTGTAATACCTTTTTTATTGGACTAACAGCATTTTGTAGAGACAAGCTTTCGGGATTCCTCCCTTTGTCAAGTCCAAAGCAAATTTGCTTTGGACTTGATAAAGGGAGGAATCCCGAAAGCTTATCTCTACAAAATGCTGTTAGTCCAATAAAAAAGGAATTACAAGATACTGCAACATTTTATGATTTGCATCTATATATATATATATATATATATATATATATATATATATATATATTTAAATACCAAGCGAAAGAGCCAGCAAAGACCCCCTCTGTATGTGCACGTGGTCAGCCAACTGGCAGGTCAGCAGTCAATAAATATGCAATCTCCACCACAGCACAAAAAATCAGAGGTCCAGGATCAAGTAGAAAGGCTTCCAAGTTTATTCACACCATAAATGTGATAGCGGTGCAACGTTTCGGCAAACTGCCTTTGTCAAGCATACAAATCATACAAAAAGCAAAACTTAAATACATCAAGGTGCTTTCTGATAGGTTTACAATCAGCTGTGATACATTGTGATTAATGATTCCATCCAACCCTCTAAAGGTGATTGGTTCTCATGTGTGACATCATCACAACAAGCAATGACTACTACAATAAAGTGCATATTCTCACTCTAGTGACCATACAATAGTTAGTAAATGAGTAGGAGGGAGTGTACATGGCATCAGAATCATAACCGGCTCTATTGATTGTCACTAACTATCGTATAAGTACTTACGATCATTCCGTCCCTCCATGTGTCTATATGTTTGTAAACAAATGTATTGCGGCTGCGCGAAATTGTGCCTGCCGCGGCTCTCGTATCGCGAGTTCCACTGTTACTAGGCGCATGCGTGGACCCATGTAACAAGGACACTATGGTTACCACAGACGCTTGCTATTGCGGCTGCGCAAAAGCCACAGAGCGATACGCTCTTCTTTCTGTACAATACCGGATCGTGTGTTCCCAACCCAATGCACATGCATCAATTCAAGGCGCAGCGCATAGGGCTCCAGGTTACCAACACTGATCAAACCTAGTGGAGTACGGGGAGTAGTAATCTATAGATGAATAACATGGCAACGTGTGTGTCAATATAAAAGTACAAAAAATACAATACAAAAATGCGGGCGGATAATAGTGATAAAATTACATTAATAGAAATATCATAGAGCATGTGAGAAAAACTGTCTCAATTTGATTGATGGCATGTTTAACCATCCTGGACCTCTGATTTTTTGTGCTGTGGTGGAGATTGCATTTGTATATTTAAATAGACACTTTTAAGAAACATTTTCACACACACACACACACACACACACATGTATACCCATTTATTTTTACTCTCTACCAGACAAGCCAGTGAATTAGTGTTCTAGAAAATTTTAAAACTCATATAGACTCTACTATAAAGTCTGCGGGGCTCCTGTTAAATTTTAATTGATGGTGTCTTCTTAGCTTGTAGAAAGGCATTTGAGTGTCTCCAGCTATTTGAGTAAGCACTACCCATAGGTATGCCCTTGTTACTGTTAAGGATTTAACAGCCAGCACAGGGTCCCCCTGTTCTACAGGTGACCATATACAGAAATCTGGTCACCCTTCCATTCCAGGTGAAGCAAGAAGATCACTGCATAGCTATGGATTCACGGATGTGTGCATCTGTATTTACTTAAGCAACCATCATTATACAGTGTAATGTTTAGGCAGTTAAAACCGCGATTATCAAGCATGCTTCATAAAAGCGGTTTTATCCTCTGAAACATTCTACTATATAATAGTGGCTTAAATAAATAAATATAGTTAAAGATATGCCCTTATTGTCGTGTGAAAGGACTATCCGCACAATCTGTATAATTACCTACCTTAACAAACTTTATTGAGGGGATACAATAGCTGTTCAAGAATATATACATATCCACTGAATTTAACCTATAAAAACATTATGGGCTGCAAGCAACTAAATAATAGTACCCTTCTTGTATCTTGTCTTCCAGAACCTGGATGCTAAGACCAGAATCTGTACAAATGATAAATTTATAAAGATGTACTAAAGCTAGGTTTGTGATTTCATATATAAAGTAGCTAGGACAATATTTAAAATCATCACCCTATGAATTCTTGCTTCCTGGCCACAACTCCTCCTTCTGCTTATTATTACAAATACATGTGGAAACAATGGTACTTTATATGCATTAAGGGTGGGTGTTGTGACCATCTGGAAAAGTGCTGGCTGTTTTGGGGACTCTACCGCCCCTGCCCTATTTCACTGTGCCAATGACTTTCTGCTCCACCACTATTGTTGCCCGGGCATTAAGAGGACCATTGCTGCAAGAGCGACCTTAGCGGAACTCAGACTACCTACAGCGGCGGCCATGAGTGAGACTGGGAATTTGATGGACTCTAGGACGTCGCTTTTTCCACAGTTTGTGCCCCTTAGTTAATGTTGTCCAGTGACATAAAGCTCTTTGTTGGATATTTTTAAAAATGCCTTTATTTGCTGTTTCATGCATGGTTAAACAAGGCACATATTTGCACACAGCACAAACAGTATCATGTTTTGACAAAGCACCTGTTTTTGCACAAGGCACATATATGCAAATGGGACACATTTTGCACAATGTACTTATTTTGCACAAGAAACACGATAGGGAGGCAATTACCTTTATTGGATTATCTTTCAGTGCAGGTTTGCACTGGATTTATCAAGAGGTACAGAAGAGGCTGCTACAGATGGTAGCTCTGAGCTGGAGTGGCCTTCCATACCCCCTTTGCACTAAATTACACCCTCTTAAACACAAGCCACACCCACTATAGAAAAGATTGTCAGAAAGTTACAAAATTTTTGTTAAAAGCGATTACTTGTGCGAACTATCAACACAGACTACCCGAGGGCAGTAAGGCATAAGCCAAGGGTATAAATCCCCTACTTATTCTATTCCTAAAACACAACTCTTACTTCATATTATTAAAAATATAATTGTCCCAACAAAAATTGAGAAAGCCGCGGATGTGGCGAAACATATAGAGGCGGCAATAGTGTATATTTTAAGTGATACCAGTATGATCCTATTATACTTATACTACGGGTTATACTTATACTCGATCATCTCGCTATCAGTTTTAACAATTTTTGTTGGGACAATTATATTTTTAATAATATGAAGTAAAAGTTAGGTTTTAGGGGTAGAATAAGTAGAGGTTTTATACCCCGGGCTTAGGCCTAGGGGTTTAGTAAAAATTACTTGTGCGAAAAGTGTTTTTTGCCAATTTATGCCAGGCGCAGGCATGATAAATGCCCTCCTAATTAAAAAAAAAAAAATACAAAATCTTAACAAACATAAAAAGGAATTTAACATATCAAAGTGCTTTTACTGCAAATTCTCCATGCTCTTATGAAGTATGCTGCTAATTTTAGTCTTGTATACAAATGATCACACTGAGGAGGAAAAGCAAAGTTTCTTTTTTGAAGTTCACTTGAATTGAAGTTAAATCCATCAGTTATACTATCTCTGCCTTTTACATCATCTGAGCAAGGACAAAGAAAGTGACAGATGTAACTTGATGAGTTGGAAATGCTTCCCCCTATTTCTGGAACTATGCAAATTTTGATTTGATTATTTGAAAAAAAATATTCCATATTGTTTCTTAAATGTAACTAAAAGGCACTTCTGCTTCCTTATGTAATTAAAAGTGTTATTCATTTTCATTATGTGATTTTAGTCTTTGTATTTCATGCTGTGCACAGGAAATTGCACAATTTAAAGTATGCTTTATTTGTCTATTCAGAATGTTCTGTAAGAGAACACTTGACAACTAAAGAAAGCAACTTCCAGGACATGAAGACACCAGAAATACTTTGCTAAATTTAGCAGTTTCCTTGGAGCTTAGTAAACTTTAGTTTTCCTACTGCTGTGATACACAAGGAATTTATGTAGAAACTTATTTAGATCCACAAAGGGGGGGGAGGGGGGGTTTGACTAAGAGTTTTGTATGCTGATATTGATGCAAAATGCACATGTCAAATTTATTAAGAAGCACTGACAACTTTGACTGTCAATGTGCCACATACATAAATCTACTTCAGATACTAGATGGCTAAGATTTCTAAATAAACCCCATCTATATATTGTTTTCTTAAGAAAATGGTGCAAGCTTTGAAAAGGTTTACCCAAATGGGAAATCTAAGCGTCTTTTTGGACCTCATCATTTAAAAAATCTAAACAAGAAATGCTGGCAGGAGCACTGAAGCATGTATGTTTCAACATGCTTAGAGCATGCTGAAATAAAATTGGTATGAAAAAGGATGCTGTTAGATCTTCCGGTTTAACCCCTTAAGGACTCAGCCCATTTTGGCTTTAAGTACTCCTCGCCTTCTAAAAATCATAACTCTTTTATATTTTCATCCATAGACTAGTATGAGGGCTTTTTTTTGCGCGACATGTTGTCCTTTGTAAAGACAACACTCACTTTATCATTAAATGTATGGCACAACCAAACAAATACTATTTGTGTGGGGAAATTGAAAAGAAAACCACAATTTTAAACATTTTGAAAAGTATTGTTTTCACGCTGTACAATTTATGGAAAAAGTTAGATGTTTTATTTATTCTGTGGGTCAATGCAATTAAAGTGATACCCATGATTACATACATTTCCATTACTGTACCGCTTTAAAAAAAATCCCAAACTTTTTAACCAAATGAGTGCATTTAAAATCCCTCTATTTTGCTGACCTGTAACTTTTTCATTTTTCTGTATGAGCGGCAGTATGAGGGCTCATTTTTTGCACCGTGATCTGTACTTTTTATTGATACCACATTTGCATATATAAAAATGTTAATACTTTTTTATCATTTTTTTAAAATGAAATGTTACAAAAAAGCATAAATCTTGGACAATTTTTTTTTTAAAGTTCACACTGTTCACCGTACAGGATCATTAACATTATATTTTAATAGTTCGGATATTTATGCATGCGGCGATACCAAATATATGATACATTTTCTTAAACACTTTTTGGGGGTAAAATAGTAAATAGGAACAATTTACATTTTTATTGGGTGAGGGGACTTTTCAAATTTTGTACTTTTTTTAATACTTTTTTTTTACTTTTATTTTAACACTTAAATAGTCCCCATAGGGGACTATTTATAGCAGTCACTTTATTGCTAATACTGTTCAGTGCTATGCATAGGGCATATTACTGATTAGTGTTATCGGTCATCTTCTGCTCTGGTCTGCTCGATCTCAGACCAGAGCAGAAGACTCTCGGAGACGGCCAGAGGCAGGTGAGGGATCCTTCGTCCGCCATGCTGGATGATCAGATTCCCGTGGCAGCGCTGCAGGTAATCCGATCATCCATTTTAGTGACCGCACTGCCGCAGATGCCGTGATCTGTATTGATCACAGCATCTGAGGGGTTTATGGCGGACATCAACGCGATCTTTGATGTGCGCCATTACCAGCGGGTTCCCGGTCCGATGCTCGCGGTCATGTACAGGACGTAAATGTACGTCCTGGTGCGTTAAGTACCTTGCACCAGGACATACATTTAAGTCCTGCGTCATTAAGGGGTTAAAGGAAAACTGTCATCTGTGCACCCACACTAAACCCAATACACTGGGTTATAGTGTGGGTGAACAGGAGATTCACTGAACTCTTCAGTGAATTGCGGGCCCCCTGGCTCAATATGAATATTCATTGCCACGGGTCAAATGAGCGCTCAGTCAGCGCAGCGCTCACATGACCCGCAACAATGAATATTCGTATTGGAGCCGGCGGGCTCGCCTGCAGCGTGCAATTCACTGAAGATGGAAGAAGATCTTCGCATGGACAGATCGCTGGGCTGCAGGTATGTATTTAACCCATTAACCCCTCATTGGTCTTCTGTTCACCCACACTATAACCCAGTGTATTGGGTTTAGTGTATTGTGAACTGACAACCGTTTTCCTTTAACCCATGATGTACATTTTTGTCATGGTGTTGTTGGAACCAAGCTCTATCAATAAATCGCAGATAACATAGATTGATGCTGTAAAATATAACTGCATTGATTTTTATGAGGAATCTAATTATTCTAAAATATAACAACAGCTAATAAAGGTTTTGCACATATACATTAACCCCTTTCATACCAAAAGTATAAATCATCTCCCCCTTTCCTATTTTCCATATAAATATATATAACCATAATAAAAATAAAAAAAAATTGGCAATGTCAATTGTGATATCCTGCAAACAATTAAATATATAACAATATTTAGCATGCATGGGCAATGGCTTTTAAAAAAAACAAAACTGAAAAATTAAGTAAAAAGTGATCAAAGAGGCTGATCAATACTAAAATAGCAGTAATTAAAACTATTTATCACAGTGCAAAAAAAAAAAAAAAAAAAGATCCCTCATGCAGCCCAGTATACAGAAAAGTTTAAATGTTATGGAGTCAGAATATGGAAATTAAAATTATATACATTCTAAAATGTTTCTAAAAGTAGTAGTGATGACTTTACTCTGTTACAAACACCCCATAATTAGAAAACAGGACTCCATTGGTGAGGGCATAAACCAATATTTTCTAAAAGTAGCATAAACTAACTAAAGTCCTTCTGGGAAAATTTTCTAAGGATAAATGAATAAAAACTCTTTGGTATTGCATCCTACAGTAGTGTTATGTTTATAGGTCATGAAATGAAGCCTTTAGAGTGAATTTTACCTACAGGGAGACGTGGTGAAGAATCCACAATGTTGTGGGGCTGCTTCCTGAGGCCTTGAACATGTTATAGAAAAAGGGAAATTAAAGTATTTTAGAGAGATAAGTGTAGGAAAACTAGATCTGAGACAAACAAAATTAAACCTACAGTAGTATGATCACCTAGGGCACATATCTAAAAGCACACAAGAATGGTTTGAAGATAAAAAGGGACAATTTTGCACTGTCAGCAATGATTTCTGATTTCAAACCAACTGAAAATCTTTGGGAAGATCTGAAATCTGCTATTGGGAAGGGGAAACCTGTAAACAGTTAAGAAAATGAGAGAATTGCAGTGGAAGAAACCACCAATAAACAAGCTCAGGAAGCTCACAAATGGCTACATATACATGCTTTGGGCAGTCCTTGTTGTCCAAAGTTGTTCTTCCAAATTTGGCCAAGGTTGTACAACCAAATTTGCCAAAGAAAAGCCAAGAAATGGCTTCATTAATCCTAAGCATGTCATAAACTATGCTTATTCTTTTTAGAAGTAACTGCATGTATGTTGACATGTGAATGTATTTGGACACGCTATTAAAAGATACAAACTTGGCATGTCCACTCATTTCCAAAGATAATGGCTTCTATACTAAACAATACAGGCTGCCAATAATGTAGCCCGAAGCTATATACCAAGAGGACACCTGCAAATCTAGTTTAACTAAAATACATAAAAAATAAAAATGTGTGTGATACATTTCTTTATTTTCTCAATCTTCCCTAGCTAACATTGGGTTGCTGTCCCTTTATACATAAAATGTTGGATTAATGTTGATTAACTTTGATTGTTAAAGATATAAACATTCAATGAATGCATCTTTAAATGTATTTTTTATTTTATTATTTTAAAAATCAATGTCACAGTTCAGAGGTAAAGAGGAATCCTAGTTAACCATTAAATTAAACATGATGCCCCTTGATAACATGCATTTTACTTTTCTATTCAAAAACAGTAATTGCATCATTTTTCAGCACTGCTGCAATGTCACTACTAAGGGTTTGCATCATTAATCATACGATTGAGGAATAAGTGATTTTAACCTTATGTTTTAATCATGGTTGCCCTGCAGTGACTATATACATATTTCTTAACAGCTAGCTTTGTGTATTTTATGTTTCTTGTAGAACATTAGTGTAGGCTATGTGAATGTTTTATGCTTGTTTTATTAATTTATTTCAGACAAAATTGTGTTCCCTTTTAGAATTCCTATTTGCAAGGTCTATTAACATGAAATGCTTTAGATATGTGGTACACTTAGATTAAAGCCTCTTGTGAGTTATTTTATGTATCCTTTTAATCCCTTGAGGGCACCATTTTCATTTCCCCCTCCCCTTATTTTTAAGAGCCATACACAATTATGGTACAGGAATGTATATGTTGTGGTATCAGTGTTAACTGCAGTCTTTCTGCCTCAAACAATCAGGATCAACCAGGAGGAGTACTTCTCAACAAACGGCAGAAATGAAGGGGCACTGTACACGACCACCAGGTAAAAGGAACAAGTTTGCCTAATAAAGTTGCCTGAGCACAGTGAAATACATTGCATGATGGTCCAATTAGCATACCTGTTCCTTTTACCTGGTGGTCATGTCCAGCACTGTTCCATTTCTGCAGTTTTTTGAGAAGTACTCCTCCTGGGCAGGAAGGCTGCAGTTCACACTGATACCCCTACCTATACATGAAAGTACCAATGTTGTATTTGAGTTACACAACCCTATGTGGTAAGTGGAAAAGTACCCTGTTTTATTTATTTTACTCAGCAGTACTTTACCATGGAGTGCTGTCCCTATATCTTTAAGAAGAATAGAGGACAGAGTATGACTAATGGAAAAGTATTATGGAACAGAAATCCTTACAATAGGTTTGATACACTTTTGTGTAAAAAATTTTGAAAAGGCGCATCTTTATTGTTTTTAACTCAACAAACTATGGAGATCGGATATGTGGGGTGAAACAACTTTATTCCAATTTTTTATTTTTATTTATTATAATTTTTTTATTATTATAGTTATTGTGCAAACTAGATCAGCTGTAGTCGTTGGGCCTGGCCATGCAAGATTTGCTCTGAACACATGCAAGTAAACTGGTATATGATAGCTTAAATGGGCACTGTCCTAAAAAACAAACAAACAACCTTTTGAAATGACCTAGAGACATATTAAAAGTTATGATCGGTCACGATCTGAGTGATCAGACCCAAATTGATCACTAGATAGAGCCAGGATAGGTGTGTGCTAAGCAGGTTACTCCCAGCTTTAAATCATGTGACAAGAAGATCACATAATGCAAATCTAAAGGATTGTCTCATAGGATTGCCTCTCTGATCTTCAGAATGATCCTGTCACAGGAAACCACACCTGGTAGGTTTCCTGAAGAGCTGGCCATTTCCCTTTTATGCTTTTTCTTTCTCCCAATGATTTCCTTAGAAGATTTCCATTAGAGCATCTGTTCAGTGTTTCACCATATCACTTACATTTTCTTGAAAAATGGTGGGATATCTGTGTACTGTTGAGGGTTTAAAAAAAAAAAATAGAAATTGTCCAAAACACCCACTTGTAATGCAGCCGCTATGGGAATGGTTTCTTATAGCCGTTTTCTTGCACTGTGAGGTCTTGGTCACACAGAGTTAAGCACTGTTTGTAACATAAGATAGCGCTTATGCGCTAGAAGTAACAGTATTTTTGAATGGGAGCAAACTTTTTTGTTTTGTTTTGTTTGTCAATGTTTCGATGTTTGTCTTGTCTGTTTTTCTGCCAGTAACTCTGCTCATTTGATTCCTTTTCTCCTAATCTTATGCACCAGTACACTTAGCAATAACTGATTGTAGGTGGGGCCTAGCATTGGGTAGGGAATAGTTATCACTATGGAGCATAAAATACTTGCTAGTGCCGCAGGTCTACATGTATTAGTGACCTGCTGACTAGTAAGAAAGTGGCAAGTTCTTCCTAGTGGCTGATAATACAAGTGGTCTATGTTTCTCCTCACACTTCCTCTGTAAATAATTGTTTCCAGTTTTATATAAAAAATATAAAAAAAATTAGATCCTGACTATATATATATATATATATATATATATATATATATATATATTTACTTTGGTTTAATAGATTAAAAAAAAACCTGTAATTCTTTACATATATTATTTTACCCTGTATACAGAGGGATGTATGTAACTCCCCCCCCCCCTTGCATGTACATTGGCCTTTTGTATCTTTAACCCCTTAAAGGGGTACTCCGGTGGAAAACTTTTTTATTTTATTTTTTCAAATCAAATGGTGCCAGAAAGTTAAACAGATTTATAAATTAGACAAAACGAATTTTTGAGGCTCAAGGTCTTTGGATAAGGAACACACTTGTTGGTTAAGATATATGAAATATTTATTAATTAATTAATTACTATCAACTGATAGTCCGGGATTACAGGGCCCTTGTAAATCCACGGAATCAGAAGATTCATAAAAAATATAAAATCATAAAATTCATATGTATATTCATAAAATAAAATTATATATATATATATATATATATATATATATATATATAACATCCAATGATTCCACAGCACACAGGAGTGTATCCAAAAAAAGAGAAAGTGGTTTATTCCATTCCCAGTGTTACAAGATAAGTGCTACGTTTCAGCAGCCTCACGCCGCCATTTTCAAGCATGTTCAAGTGACTTATGGAGAGGGTATATATAGCCCCTCCCATTAATCAGTGTCTTTACATAATTATACATAATTATACATAATTTAACATCATAAAGTGCATATAGGGTATGATTTTCAAGTAAACACATTATAAAGTGCATCAGTGTACAGTCTCATATAAAAAATAAGTGCAAATTCAAAAACATTACAAAAATAAAGTGCCAGTGCATATAATACCTTATAAACTAATCCACCTGTGTTTCATAAAAACAATAATAGCGATAATCGGTGGAGGGGGGCGTTGCACATACCATTGTAAACACAGTACATCGCATCTCCATGCTTGTCCTCCATATTGGCGTGGATCCTCTCTGGTGCGCAGCCGCGCACCGGGTAAGCCGGAAGTTGTAGCTCCCATCTTCATCCAATAGTGTAAAAGCTTCACCGTAGTCACGGAAACTCTTCAGTAGTGATTTGCGCATGCGCGCCCACCTCCTTTGCTCCCCAAGTCGCCATCTTAGATATGGGCAAGTTGCATAAAGTCCGTGCATATAAAAAATTAACCCATAACCCTGTCGGCGGTGCGTGAGCAGACACATCCAGAGACCATGGAGCCATCAGCACCACCGTCCCTGGAAAAAGCGGAACGAGGCATCGCACCAACCAAATAGTCGGCGCGACGCTCCTCCCACTCAGTTGGCTACCCCGCACCGCCGCTCACAATGTAGGGTATAGGGTATCTAATCATTCATGCATAATATTGGACCTGTTAGAAGCCATAGGTGATAAGTATAGATACTCAGAGTATTCCAATGATGAATATTATATGGATGGGCATTATTGATGAGGATCTTGACTCTAAAGTAAATGGTTATGTGCAAACGCCTCCCCATTCCACGTTTCTAGAAAAATAAAAGAGAAAAAAAGCGTTTAGAATATATTACTGTCAAATGAACATCCTACTCGGATCACCGCAGACCCATCACCCTGAGGGCCACTGCGGGGGTGCCCCAATCCAAATAATCCCACCATGTAGACTTAATCTCCTGATTTCACATCATCATAATAGTCTAAAATCTAAATAATGTCTCAAAAAAAATACCATAAAATTATTATCTAGTATTATAGAATAAATTATAAATATTAGATATATTAAATTGACATACCAGGGGTTACTTTGAAATCTACATTTAGCCCTCTAGGTTTTAATGCGCCCAGTCTACAGATCCATTGTAGTTCACGTTTTTTTAAAAGTAAACTTCTATTACCACCTCTTTTTGGCACTGGGATATGGTCAATAATCATAAACTTTAGGTCTCTTTCTTTGTGGTTAGCCTCTGTGAAGTGCTTTGAGACTGGTAAATCCAGTCTCTTCTTCCGTATAGTGTAACGGTGCTGGTTCAGTCTAGTTTTGAAATCTAGACTGGTTTCTCCTACATAAAGCATCTCACACGGGCACCACAAGACATAGATGACAAAACTGGAATTACAGTTAAGATAAAATCTAATGTCATATTCTTTTTTTGTATATGGATGGACAAATTTTTCCCCTTTGCACATGTAGTTACAACTCACACACATACAGCAAGGGTAACATCCTTTTCTCTTGACCGTTAAGTATTTTTGTGTATCATTTTTCGGAATAGCTACATCGGTTTTTACCAGCTTGTCCTTCAGATTAGAGCATCTGCGGTATGACATGAGGGGAGAATGTTCAAAATCAGGTACTTGTTTATGACAGTCCTTAATAACATGCCAATGTCTACGTATACTTTTAGCCACCAAGTTGGAGCATTCGCCATAGGTTGTTACAAATGGTATACATTTTATGTTTTTCTTGTCATTTTTCTTCAAATTTTTCTTTATGATTGCCATTTTCTGTGTTTCCACCAATATTTTTGGATAGCCTCTTTCACAAAAACTGGCAGCCATTCTGTCCAAAGCTCTCTCCCTCTTGTCATCTGAATCCACTATTCTATCCACTCTCAACATTTGGCTGTACGGTAATGATCTTATCATCGCCTTGGGGTGGCAGCTGTCAAAGCGCAGTAAATTATTACAGTCCGTAGGCTTGCAATATATATCAGTTGAGATAGTCTCATTTCTTATCGTTAATGTCACATCCAAAAAATTCACCTTTTCATCTGAGTACGTTAGTGTGAAACTGATGCCATCCGTGATGTTGTTTAAAAAAGAGTGGAACTCACATAATTGGTCTGCAGAACCTGTCCACAGGAGGAAGACGTCGTCAATGAACCTCCACCACCCCAGTACATGACTGAAGTGGTGGGATCCATAGACGACGCCCTCCTCCAACCCCGCCATATACAGGTTTGCGTAATTTGGTGCCACGTTGCTACCCATCGCGGTGCCGTTGCATTGAAGATAGTAGACATCATTAAACAAAAAGTAATTGCATTCCAACACGATCTTCAGTAGAGAAATTAAAAATTCAATCTTGCTCTCACTGAAATTAGATTTCACCAATACTTGTTTCACAGCCCTTATACCATTTACATGTTTTATTGAAGTATAGAGACTCACCACGTCCAGTGTTGCCATTATTGTGTTCTCCGGAATCCTCAAATCACGGATCTTGAATAGAAAGTCAGAGGTATCTTTAATATAGGATTTGGTTGCCATCACATACGTTCTTAGTACCTTATCAAGAAAAATAGAAATATGTGAAGTAATAGAGTTACGTCCTGATACTATTGGACGTCCCGGCGGTTTTTCACGATTTTTGTGAATTTTTGGTAGAAAATACATAATAGGTGTTACAGGAAAGTCCACTATTAAATATGACTTCAATTTTTCATCAATCAATCCTTCATTGAATCCTTTGTCTACTACCCCCCTAATTTGAGTTTCAATTTCATTCCTAGGATCCCTAGGCAGTGGTTGGTATACCGTATTGTCATTTAATTGTCGCATGGCCTCTTCTAAGTACTGTTTTCGGTCCATGACCACGACCGCACCACCCTTATCAGCAGCTTTGATGACGAGGTCGTGGTCATGGACTAATTGATCCATAGCCTGCAATTCTTCAGTTGTCATGTTGGGATGATTAAGTTTATCTGTATTTTGTCGCATTTTTTCAAAATCTTGTCTAACTAGTTCCGCAAAGGTAGTTATAGCATGTGAGTCCACTGGTGGTTGAAAATCACTCTCTAGTCTTAAGTCAAAGTCTTTTAATCGCAATGGGACTACCCCTATAGCATCACTAGTTTCTACTACTGTATTCTGTTGTTGCGAAAACCAGATTTTTAATTTCAATTTGCGCAAAAATTGTAAAAAATCTATTTCCAGTTGGCACCAATCAGTTTTTACACTTGGACAAAATCCCAATCCCTTAGATAATAATTTATATTGTCCTTCTGTTAGTATGTGTGTAGATATATTTACCACTGGGTATGTGATCTATTCTTCTTCAGGTTTCTCTTGTTGATCTGGTTGGTGTTCTGGTTGCGATTCGATTTCTGATTCCTTGTTTTTATGCCTCCGTCTGTGCTTCCGTCCGCCTCTCCGGTGTCGTTTGCTGCGCTGCTGCTCACCCCTAAAAAATTAATGTTAGTAGTCGGTTCCACTCTCTCCTGTTGAGCCATACCGTCAGCATTGGATATCATTCCTTGATTTCTAAATTTCCTTTGGCGTTTAGAGAATAAAGATATGTTATTCCATTGATAGACTTTAGAAGTAGAATAATCAGTACAGTCTCTATACCATTTATGCCTTTTGGTTTGTTCTTGTTCACTCCTGAATTTAGTTAAAAAAACCTTTTGTTTTTCAAAAATTTTTTCACACTCCCCCTCTGCGAGCACCTTTTTAATAGCTGTTTCCATTTCCATAACCTTAATTCCTGTGTTGTCATAATCCCTTTGTAGAAATTCTAGTTGTAACAATATTAAGTCCAAAGAGTATTTGTTGGTTATCTGTTCAAAACGTGTTCTATATTCAATTTCACTAGCATATGCGTTATCCTTGGGCTGTATTCTCATCCCCCGAGGTATTCTACTAGATTTGTAATATTCTTTCATGGTAGTTAAATGTAACTGTAGTAACTGTAACTTTTTAGTCTCAGATTCATAACTCCTTTGGAGATCAATCACTGATGGAACAAAAAGGAACGCTGTATCCCCCGTGTCAGTCCCCAAAATTCTGGTAACATCACTCACCGAGTAAGAAAAAACACTGGAATTGGGAGTTTGCATACCAGAAGCCTCGGCATGTGTAGACATCTCCGTCGTTTCCATCTTGGCGTAGGTGCTCGCTCATTCACCACTTAGATAATCCCACACTCCTGTGTGCTGTGGAATCATTGGATGTTATATACTGAAGGAGTCCTTCACCTAGACTCTGACCTCTGCGAGCACCTCTTCATTTATTTTTTCTACATTTTTAAATCTGTAGTTGTGCTGTTCTGTTTGGGATTATATATATATATATATATATATATATATATATATATATATATATATATATATAGATGTATAAGACCACTGTAAAGGGTAGCAGCTATTTCAAATCGGCACTCTGGATAGTATTTGTATATAGATAATGTCCATCAAAGTGCCAGTGCAGTCCTGAAAATATAACACAGTCTATCACACTTATAAATGTCCTTTCAAGACAATAAAGTGGCAGTTGAATAATATTCAGGTGTCTGTGGCTCCAGACTTAGATGTCGCTCTGTATGTTATATAGAGCAATCCTAGGATGCTGTATTCCACAGCGGTAAATTCAAACTATGCGCATAGTGTTTGAGAAAGGTTTAGCTCACCGGTCCTGATGCGATTCTCGGGAGGTAACTTTACCGTTCCTTGCTTGTCCTCAGCGATGTCAGGCAGCCGTCTGTCCCCGCTCTCTGGCCTGAGAGCGCACCGCTGGAGTCTCTGCCGACTCCTATTCACGCGATGTTAGCAGATGGTGGGCGATAGATACAGGGGCTGCTGCGCTTGCAAGGCAGGTAATGATAGTGATAGACTGTGTTATATTTTCAGGACTGCACTGGCACTTTGATGGACAATATCTATATACAAATACTATCCAGAGTGCCGATTTGAAATAGCTGCTACCCTTTCCAGTGGTCTTATACATCTATAGATATATATATATATATACATATATATAATTTTATTTTAATGTATATACCGTATTTATTGGCGTATAACACGCACTTTTTAGGCAAAAATTTTTAGCCAAAAGTCTGTGTGCGTGTTATACGCCGATACACCCCCAGGAAAGGCAGGGGGAGAGAGGCCGTCGCTGCCCGCTTCTCTCCCCCTGCCTTTCCTGGGGTCTAGAGCGCTGCTGTCGGCCCTTCTCACCCCCTGGTTCTCACCGCTGCTCCAGGCCTCCGTCGTGCGTCCCCGGCGTCGTTGCTATGCGCTGAACGGCGCGGCGCATGATGTCAGAGCGCCGCGCCGTGCATAGCAACGACGCTGGGGACGCACGACGGAGGCCTGGAGCAGCGCGGACCCGACTCAAGTAATTATGCCACCGGGGATGGGCGGAGGCAACGGGGCAGCGGCGCCGGCAATGGGTGCCGCTGCCCCTTCTCTCCCCCTGGCTGTCGGCGCCGCTTCTCTCTCCCTGGCTGCCGGCACCGATAGTCAGGGGGACAGAACGGGCAGCGGTGCCGATAACAGGGGATGAAAAGGGCCGACAGCAGCGCTCTAGACCCCAGAAAAGGCAGGGGGAGAGAAGCGGGCAGCGACGGCCTCTCTCCCCCTGCCTTTTCTGGGGGTATATCGGGGTATACACGCGCACACACGCACCCTCATTTTACCATGGATATTTGGGTAAAAAACTTTTTTTACCCAAATATCCTTGGTAAAATGAGGGTGCGTGTTATAGGCCGGTGCGTGGTATACCCCGATAAATACGGTACATATGAATTTTATGATTTTATATTTTTTATGAATCTTCTGATTCCATGGATTTACAAGGGCCCTGTAATCCCGGACTATCAGTTGATAGTAATTAATTAATTAATAAATATTTCATATATCTTAACCAACAAGTGTGTTCCTTATCCAAAGACCTTGAGCCTCAAAAATTCTTTTTGTCTAGTACTCCCTTTCAGATACCTTGGGTACAGGTGTTAGTTTGAGTTGCCCGGGTCATTCTAGTGAAACTTTCCGCCGGAGCCTCTCCGTCCTTTTTCTAGATTTGTAAATTACTTCTATAAAAAAATCTTAATCCTTTCAGTACTTATTATCTGCTGAATACTACAGGGGAAATAATTTTCTTTTTGGAACACAGAGCTCTCTGCTGACATCTCTGTCCATTTTAGGAACTGTCCAGAGCAGCATATGTTTGCTATGGGGATTTTCTTCTACTCTGGACAGTTATTAAAATGGACAGAGATGTCAGCAGAGAGCATTGTGGTCATGATGTCAGCAGAGAGTACTGTGTTCCAAAAAGAAAAAGAATTTCCTCTGTAGTATTCAGCAGCTAATAAGTACGAGAAGGATTACGATTTTTTACTAGAAGTAATTTACAAATTTGTTTAACTTTCTGGCACCAGTTGATTAAAAAAAAAAAAAAAAAGTTTTCCACTAGTGTACCTCTTTAAGGATGCAGCTCATTTTCACTTTAAGGACCCAGCCCTTTTTTGCAAATCTGATCACTGTCACTTTATAAAATTAGCACAATGCAATTTTACGGTCCTGTACATGACCAATTATATAAATCCTCTAGGCATATACAAAATAATTATGAACTTGGTGTTTAGAGGTGCTTAAAATATAACTTTTAATCCTTTTAAAACTTAAAGCAATAATTGTGTATAAGTGCTTGCAATTTGATGTATTGATACCAAAATAATAACAAGCTGTTAAGATATAATTTTGGTCAGGGGTGCTGTATTATTTGGCAAAGAGCACTCCCAGACCCCCTCAGAGCACCTATGTAGGAGTACTCTTTTGGGTAATACCCCCTTGGTCACTCAATACGGCAACCAAGTCACCCGACACGTTTCTATCACTTGTTGTTCAGTGGAGTCATCAGGGGTGTTTAATAGAATAATAGGAATAATATAAAAGACAGATCAACTGTAATCCAACACTGTCATATATGCTCTTATACTTAATAAGACCGTATGGGTCACATGAAGCCTCTTTGCCGGCGAGGGTCTCACCTGTAAAGAAACACATAAGGAGCGCTAATTATGGAGTGCCTATATAATTAATTTATGTATACATTTACAGGCTCACGGCTACTCACTATCAACCTCGACCTGGCAACCCTGCAAAGTAAAAACATGGCCCTGTTCAGTATACATAGTATGCCATACAACTGCAAGGAAAAACGGTGCTCCGTACGAAGTATACTCACGATTTGAAGACTTCTAAGAAGTCTGACGTCTTATGCTACTGGACCACCGCGTCATATCCGACGCGCCGGCCTCGCTTCCGTTAGCGACGCGTCCTAGGGCGGTGCATAGTAACATGCATCCGCCGTACATGCTTAACCCTTGGCGGTCCATGCATAAGGTCAGTATTTTAATGATATGGCCATATTAAATGTAGATGTTTTCTGGCTAATAATACCGCTTATGTGAAGAAACTGGCTATACACCGCAAATAGTACATACTCTCCCAAACAAAGACTATACAATAATATTCATACAGTTTATACATTATTGTATAGTCTTTGTTTGGGAGAGTATGTACTATTTGCGGTGTATAGCCAGTTTCTTCACAAGCGCTATTATTAGCCAGAAAACATCTACATTTAATATGGCAGTTTATACTTCGTAGAAGTCTTCAAATCGTGAGTATACTCCGTACGGAGCGCCGTTTTTCCTTGCAGGTGTATGGCATACTATATATATTGAACAGGGCCATGTTTTTACTTTGCAGGGTTGCCGGGTCGAGGTTGATAGTGAGTAGCCGTGTGCCTGTAAATGTATATATAAATTAATTATATAGGCACTCCATAATAAGCGCTCCCTATGTGTTTCTTGGATCGGCATAGGCCATATTCGAATTTGCGATATTTCGCGAATATATGGACGAATATTCATCATATATTCGCTAAATTTGCATATTTGTAATATTCACATTTTATTTTCGCATATGCGAAAATTTGCGTATGCGAAAATTCCCGTATGCGGAAATGAGCAAATATAAAAATTAGCATAAGCATATGCGAAAATTTGCACGCCAGTCTCACACTGTAGTATTAGAGCCTTCTTTACACCACACATGCTGGAAGCAGAGAGAGATGATCACTGTGATGTGTACTGTGAAGAAAAAAAAGATATACGAATATTCGTAATTACGAATATATAGTGCTATATTCGCGAATATTTGTGAATTTGCGAATATGCGAGATTCGCGGATAAAATTTGTATTGCGAATATTCGCGAGCAACACTATTCTTTACAGGTGAGACCCTCGCTGGCATAGAGGCTTCATGTGACCCATACATAGTTACATAGTTAGTATGGTTGAAAAAAGACATACGTCCATCAAGTCCAACCAGGGAATACGGTCTTATTAAGTATAAGAGCATATATGACAGTGTTGGATTACAGTTGATCTGTCTTTTATATTACTCCTATTATTCTATTAAACACCCCTGATGACTTCACTGAACAACAAGTGATAGAAACGCGTCGGTGACTTGGTCGCCATAGTGAGTGACCAAGGGGGTATTACCCAAAAGAGTACTCCTACATAGGTGCTCTGAGGGGGTCTGGGAGTGCCTTTTGCAAAATAATACAGCACCACTGACCAAAATTATATCTTAACAGCGGTGCCGATAACAGGGGATGAAAAGGGCCGACAGCAGCGCTCTAGACCCCAGAAAAGGCAGGGGGAGAGAAGCGGGCAGCGACGGCCTCTCTCCCCCTGCCTTTTCTGGGGGTATATCGGGGTATACACGCGCACACACGCACCCTCATTTTACCATGGATATTTGGGTAAAAAACTTTTTTTACCCAAATATCCTTGGTAAAATGAGGGTGCGTGTTATAGGCCGGTGCGTGGTATACCCCGATAAATACGGTACATATGAATTTTATGATTTTATATTTTTTATGAATCTTCTGATTCCATGGATTTACAAGGGCCCTGTAATCCCGGACTATCAGTTGATAGTAATTAATTAATTAATAAATATTTCATATATCTTAACCAACAAGTGTGTTCCTTATCCAAAGACCTTGAGCCTCAAAAATTCTTTTTGTCTAGTACTCCCTTTCAGATACCTTGGGTACAGGTGTTAGTTTGAGTTGCCCGGGTCATTCTAGTGAAACTTTCCGCCGGAGCCTCTCCGTCCTTTTTCTAGATTTGTAAATTACTTCTATAAAAAAATCTTAATCCTTTCAGTACTTATTATCTGCTGAATACTACAGGGGAAATAATTTTCTTTTTGGAACACAGAGCTCTCTGCTGACATCTCTGTCCATTTTAGGAACTGTCCAGAGCAGCATATGTTTGCTATGGGGATTTTCTTCTACTCTGGACAGTTATTAAAATGGACAGAGATGTCAGCAGAGAGCATTGTGGTCATGATGTCAGCAGAGAGTACTGTGTTCCAAAAAGAAAAAGAATTTCCTCTGTAGTATTCAGCAGCTAATAAGTACGAGAAGGATTACGATTTTTTACTAGAAGTAATTTACAAATTTGTTTAACTTTCTGGCACCAGTTGATTAAAAAAAAAAAAAAAAAAGTTTTCCACTAGTGTACCTCTTTAAGGATGCAGCTCATTTTCACTTTAAGGACCCAGCCCTTTTTTGCAAATCTGATCACTGTCACTTTATAAAATTAGCACAATGCAATTTTACGGTCCTGTACATGACCAATTATATAAATCCTCTAGGCATATACAAAATAATTATGAACTTGGTGTTTAGAGGTGCTTAAAATATAACTTTTAATCCTTTTAAAACTTAAAGCAATAATTGTGTATAAGTGCTTGCAATTTGATGTATTGATACCAAAATAATAACAAGCTGTTAAGATATAATTTTGGTCAGGGGTGCTGTATTATTTGGCAAAGAGCACTCCCAGACCCCCTCAGAGCACCTATGTAGGAGTACTCTTTTGGGTAATACCCCCTTGGTCACTCAATACGGCAACCAAGTCACCCGACACGTTTCTATCACTTGTTGTTCAGTGGAGTCATCAGGGGTGTTTAATAGAATAATAGGAATAATATAAAAGACAGATCAACTGTAATCCAACACTGTCATATATGCTCTTATACTTAATAAGACCGTATGGGTCACATGAAGCCTCTTTGCCGGCGAGGGTCTCACCTGTAAAGAAACACATAAGGAGCGCTAATTATGGAGTGCCTATATAATTAATTTATGTATACATTTACAGGCTCACGGCTACTCACTATCAACCTCGACCTGGCAACCCTGCAAAGTAAAAACATGGCCCTGTTCAGTATACATAGTATGCCATACAACTGCAAGGAAAAACGGTGCTCCGTACGAAGTATACTCACGATTTGAAGACTTCTAAGAAGTCTGACGTCTTATGCTACTGGACCGCCGCGTCATATCCGACGCGCCGGCCTCGCTTCCGTTAGCGACGCGTCCTAGGGCGGTGCATAGTAACATGCATCCGCCGTACATGCTTAACCCTTGGCGGTCCATGCATAAGGTCAGTATTTTAATGATATGGCCATATTAAATGTAGATGTTTTCTGGCTAATAATACCGCTTATGTGAAGAAACTGGCTATACACCGCAAATAGTACATACTCTCCCAAACAAAGACTATACAATAATATTCATACAGTTTATACATTATTGTATAGTCTTTGTTTGGGAGAGTATGTACTATTTGCGGTGTATAGCCAGTTTCTTCACAAGCGCTATTATTAGCCAGAAAACATCTACATTTAATATGGCAGTTTATACTTCGTAGAAGTCTTCAAATCGTGAGTATACTCCGTACGGAGCGCCGTTTTTCCTTGCAGGTGTATGGCATACTATATATATTGAACAGGGCCATGTTTTTACTTTGCAGGGTTGCCGGGTCGAGGTTGATAGTGAGTAGCCGTGTGCCTGTAAATGTATATATAAATTAATTATATAGGCACTCCATAATAAGCGCTCCCTATGTGTTTCTTGGATCGGCATAGGCCATATTCGAATTTGCGATATTTCGCGAATATATGGACGAATATTCATCATATATTCGCTAAATTTGCATATTTGTAATATTCACATTTTATTTTCGCATATGCGAAAATTTGCGTATGCGAAAATTCCCGTATGCGGAAATGAGCAAATATAAAAATTAGCATAAGCATATGCGAAAATTTGCACGCCAGTCTCACACTGTAGTATTAGAGCCTTCTTTACACCACACATGCTGGAAGCAGAGAGAGATGATCACTGTGATGTGTACTGTGAAGAAAAAAAAGATATACGAATATTCGTAATTACGAATATATAGTGCTATATTCGCGAATATTTGTGAATTTGCGAATATGCGAGATTCGCGGATAAAATTTGTATTGCGAATATTCGCGAGCAACACTATTCTTTACAGGTGAGACCCTCGCTGGCATAGAGGCTTCATGTGACCCATACATAGTTACATAGTTAGTATGGTTGAAAAAAGACATACGTCCATCAAGTCCAACCAGGGAATACGGTCTTATTAAGTATAAGAGCATATATGACAGTGTTGGATTACAGTTGATCTGTCTTTTATATTACTCCTATTATTCTATTAAACACCCCTGATGACTTCACTGAACAACAAGTGATAGAAACGCGTCGGTGACTTGGTCGCCATAGTGAGTGACCAAGGGGGTATTACCCAAAAGAGTACTCCTACATAGGTGCTCTGAGGGGGTCTGGGAGTGCCTTTTGCAAAATAATACAGCACCACTGACCAAAATTATATCTTAACAGCGGTGCCGATAACAGGGGATGAAAAGGGCCGACAGCAGCGCTCTAGACCCCAGAAAAGGCAGGGGGAGAGAAGCGGGCAGCGACGGCCTCTCTCCCCCTGCCTTTTCTGGGGGTATATCGGGGTATACACGCGCACACACGCACCCTCATTTTACCATGGATATTTGGGTAAAAAACTTTTTTTACCCAAATATCCTTGGTAAAATGAGGGTGCGTGTTATAGGCCGGTGCGTGGTATACCCCGATAAATACGGTACATATGAATTTTATGATTTTATATTTTTTATGAATCTTCTGATTCCATGGATTTACAAGGGCCCTGTAATCCCGGACTATCAGTTGATAGTAATTAATTAATTAATAAATATTTCATATATCTTAACCAACAAGTGTGTTCCTTATCCAAAGACCTTGAGCCTCAAAAATTCTTTTTGTCTAGTACTCCCTTTCAGATACCTTGGGTACAGGTGTTAGTTTGAGTTGCCCGGGTCATTCTAGTGAAACTTTCCGCCGGAGCCTCTCCGTCCTTTTTCTAGATTTGTAAATTACTTCTATAAAAAAATCTTAATCCTTTCAGTACTTATTATCTGCTGAATACTACAGGGGAAATAATTTTCTTTTTGGAACACAGAGCTCTCTGCTGACATCTCTGTCCATTTTAGGAACTGTCCAGAGCAGCATATGTTTGCTATGGGGATTTTCTTCTACTCTGGACAGTTATTAAAATGGACAGAGATGTCAGCAGAGAGCATTGTGGTCATGATGTCAGCAGAGAGTACTGTGTTCCAAAAAGAAAAAGAATTTCCTCTGTAGTATTCAGCAGCTAATAAGTACGAGAAGGATTACGATTTTTTACTAGAAGTAATTTACAAATTTGTTTAACTTTCTGGCACCAGTTGATTAAAAAAAAAAAAAAAAAGTTTTCCACTAGTGTACCTCTTTAAGGATGCAGCTCATTTTCACTTTAAGGACCCAGCCCTTTTTTGCAAATCTGATCACTGTCACTTTATAAAATTAGCACAATGCAATTTTACGGTCCTGTACATGACCAATTATATAAATCCTCTAGGCATATACAAAATAATTATGAACTTGGTGTTTAGAGGTGCTTAAAATATAACTTTTAATCCTTTTAAAACTTAAAGCAATAATTGTGTATAAGTGCTTGCAATTTGATGTATTGATACCAAAATAATAACAAGCTGTTAAGATATAATTTTGGTCAGGGGTGCTGTATTATTTGGCAAAGAGCACTCCCAGACCCCCTCAGAGCACCTATGTAGGAGTACTCTTTTGGGTAATACCCCCTTGGTCACTCAATACGGCAACCAAGTCACCCGACACGTTTCTATCACTTGTTGTTCAGTGGAGTCATCAGGGGTGTTTAATAGAATAATAGGAATAATATAAAAGACAGATCAACTGTAATCCAACACTGTCATATATGCTCTTATACTTAATAAGACCGTATGGGTCACATGAAGCCTCTTTGCCGGCGAGGGTCTCACCTGTAAAGAAACACATAAGGAGCGCTAATTATGGAGTGCCTATATAATTAATTTATGTATACATTTACAGGCTCACGGCTACTCACTATCAACCTCGACCTGGCAACCCTGCAAAGTAAAAACATGGCCCTGTTCAGTATACATAGTATGCCATACAACTGCAAGGAAAAACGGTGCTCCGTACGAAGTATACTCACGATTTGAAGACTTCTAAGAAGTCTGACGTCTTATGCTACTGGACCGCCGCGTCATATCCGACGCGCCGGCCTCGCTTCCGTTAGCGACGCGTCCTAGGGCGGTGCATAGTAACATGCATCCGCCGTACATGCTTAACCCTTGGCGGTCCATGCATAAGGTCAGTATTTTAATGATATGGCCATATTAAATGTAGATGTTTTCTGGCTAATAATACCGCTTATGTGAAGAAACTGGCTATACACCGCAAATAGTACATACTCTCCCAAACAAAGACTATACAATAATATTCATACAGTTTATACATTATTGTATAGTCTTTGTTTGGGAGAGTATGTACTATTTGCGGTGTATAGCCAGTTTCTTCACAAGCGCTATTATTAGCCAGAAAACATCTACATTTAATATGGCAGTTTATACTTCGTAGAAGTCTTCAAATCGTGAGTATACTCCGTACGGAGCGCCGTTTTTCCTTGCAGGTGTATGGCATACTATATATATTGAACAGGGCCATGTTTTTACTTTGCAGGGTTGCCGGGTCGAGGTTGATAGTGAGTAGCCGTGTGCCTGTAAATGTATATATAAATTAATTATATAGGCACTCCATAATAAGCGCTCCCTATGTGTTTCTTGGATCGGCATAGGCCATATTCGAATTTGCGATATTTCGCGAATATATGGACGAATATTCATCATATATTCGCTAAATTTGCATATTTGTAATATTCACATTTTATTTTCGCATATGCGAAAATTTGCGTATGCGAAAATTCCCGTATGCGGAAATGAGCAAATATAAAAATTAGCATAAGCATATGCGAAAATTTGCACGCCAGTCTCACACTGTAGTATTAGAGCCTTCTTTACACCACACATGCTGGAAGCAGAGAGAGATGATCACTGTGATGTGTACTGTGAAGAAAAAAAAGATATACGAATATTCGTAATTACGAATATATAGTGCTATATTCGCGAATATTTGTGAATTTGCGAATATGCGAGATTCGCGGATAAAATTTGTATTGCGAATATTCGCGAGCAACACTATTCTTTACAGGTGAGACCCTCGCTGGCATAGAGGCTTCATGTGACCCATACATAGTTACATAGTTAGTATGGTTGAAAAAAGACATACGTCCATCAAGTCCAACCAGGGAATACGGTCTTATTAAGTATAAGAGCATATATGACAGTGTTGGATTACAGTTGATCTGTCTTTTATATTACTCCTATTATTCTATTAAACACCCCTGATGACTTCACTGAACAACAAGTGATAGAAACGCGTCGGTGACTTGGTCGCCATAGTGAGTGACCAAGGGGGTATTACCCAAAAGAGTACTCCTACATAGGTGCTCTGAGGGGGTCTGGGAGTGCCTTTTGCAAAATAATACAGCACCACTGACCAAAATTATATCTTAACAGCTCTTTATTATTTTGGTATCAATATATCAAATTACAAGCACTTATACACAATTATTGCTTTAAGTTTTAAAAGGACTATTAACCCCTTAAGGACCGGGTTTTTTTTTTTCGTTTTTGCATATTCGTTTTTTGCTCCTTGCCTTTAAAAAATCATAACTCTTTCAATTTTCCACCCAAAAATCCATATGATGGCTTATTTTTTGCGCCACCAATTCTACTTTGTAATGATGTCAGTCATTTTGCCCAAAAATCTACGGTGAAATGGAAAAAAATAATAATTGTGCAACAAAATTGAAAAAAAAAACTCCGTTTTGTAACTTTTGGGGGCTTCCGTTTCTACGTAGTATATTTTTCGGTAAAAATGACACTTTATCTTTATTCTGTAGGGCCATATGATTAAAATGATACCCTACTTATATAGGTTTGATTTTGTCGGACTTCTGGAAAAAATCATAACTACATGCAGGAAAATTAATACGTTTAAAATTGTCATCTTCTGACCCCTATAACTTTTTATTTTTCCGTCTATAGGGCGGTATGAGGGCTCATTTTTTGCGCCGTGATCTGAAGTTTTTAACGGTACCATTTTTGCATTGATAGGACTTATTGATCGCTTTTTATTCATTTTTAAATGATATAAAAAGTGATCAAAAATGCAGTATTTTGGACTTTGGAATTTTTTTGCGTGCATGCCATTGACCGAGCGGTTTAATTAATGATATATTTTTATAATTCGGACATTTCCGCACGCAGTGATACCATATATGTTTATTTTTATTTTTATTTACACTGTGTTTTTTTTTTATTGGAAAAGGGGGGTGATTCAAACTTTTAATAGGGGAGGAGTTAAATGATCTTTATTCACTTTTTTTTCCCACTTTTTATTCATTTTTAAATGATATGAAAAGTGATCAAAAATGCATTATTTTGGACTTTGGAATTTTTTTGCGCGCACGCCATTGACCGAGTGGTTTAATTAATGATATATTTTTATCATTCGGACATTTCCGCACGCAGTGATACCATATATGTTTATTTTTATTTTTATTTACACTGTGTTTTTAACTTATTGGAAAAGGGGGGTGATTCAAACTTTTAATAGGGGAGGAGTTACATAATCTTTATTCACTTTTTTTTCCCACTTTTTTTTTGCAGTGTTATAGCTCCCATAGGGACCTATAACACTGCACACACTGATCTTCATCATTGATTACTGGTTTCTCATAAGAAACCAGTGATCAACGATTCTGCCGCATGACTGCTCATACCTGGATCTCAGGCACTGAGCAGTCATTCGGCGATCGGACAGCGAGGAGGCAGGTAGAGGCCCTCCCGCTGTCCTGTCAGCTGTTCGGGATGCCGCGATTAGCCATGGCTATCCCGAACATCCCGACTGAGCTAGCCGGCCACTTTCGGTTTCGCTTTTAGCCGCGCGGCTCAGCTCTGAGCGCACGGCTAAAGGGTTAATAGCGCGCGGCGCCGAGATCGGTGCTGCACGCTATTAGAAGCGGGTCCCGGCTTCACTATGATGCCGGGCCCGCCGTGATATGACGCGGGGTTACTGTGTAACCCCGCGTTATATCAGGAGAGCAGGACCAAGGGCGTACCTGTACGCCCTTGGTCCTTAAGGGGTTAAAAGTTATTTTTTAAGCACCTCTAAACACCAAGTTCATATTTTTTTATTTTTTTGGCCAGCTGGTGTTTCAAATTACACTGTCACTTTATATATTAATAACTCTGGAATGCTTTTACCTTTCATTCTGATTCCAAGACAGTTTTTTCGTGACATATTTTACTTTAACACAGTGGTAAATTTCCGTTGTTACTTGCATCCTTTCTTGGTGAAAATTTTGAAAATTTTGCATTTTTCTAACTTTCAAACTCTCTGCTTGTAAGAAAAATGGTTATTCCAAATAAATTATATATTGATTCACACAGGCAATATATCTACTTTATGTTGGTATCATAAAGTAGACATGTTTTTACTTTTTGAAGACATTATAGGGCTTCAAAGTATAGCAGCAATTTTCCAAATTTTCATGAACATTTAAAAATCTTCAGTTTGAAGTGGATATGATGGGCCTTTCTGTGAGAAATACCTCATAAATGACACCATTATAGAAACTACACACCTCAAAGTATTCAAAATGACATTCAGAAAGTTTGTTGACCCTTAAGGTTTTTCACAAGAATAGCAGCAATGTGGAGGAGCAAAATCTGCATTTTTTACACTAACATGTTCTTGTAGCCCCATTATTTTTTCGTTTTTAAAAGTTGTATAAGTAGAAAAAAACATATGGCATACTATTTTGGAAACTACACCCCTCAAGGAATGTAACAAGGCATATAGTCAGCCTTAACACCTCACAGGTGTTTGACGACTTTGCGTTGAAGTTGGACAAGAAAATGGAAAATTTGATTTTTAACACTAAAATTATGGCGTTACCCCATTTTTTTTCTTTTTCACATGGGGTAAGAGGAGAAAATGGACCCCAAAATTTGAAGCCCGATTTCTCCCAATTAAGAAAACGCCCCATATGTGGATGTTAAGTTTTCTGCTGGCGCACAGGTCTCAAAGCAGAAGGAGCGCCATAGGACTTTTGGAGAGAGAATTTTGCTGAAATTGAAGTCAGGGCCATGTGCATTACAAACCTCCCATGGTGCCAGAACAGCAGAAACTCCCCACATGTGACACCATTTTGAAAACTACAATCTTCCAGGAATGTAACAAGGTTACAGTGAGTACTTACACCTCACAGGTTTTTTGAACAGTGGGCCGAAAAAGTGAAAAATTGGATTTTTCACACTATATTGATAGTGTTACCCAAAATGTTTAATTTTCACATGGAGTAATAGGGCAAAAGGCCACACAAATGTGTAGTGCAATTTAGCCTGAGAAAGAAAATACCCCATATGTGGATGTAAAGTTCTCTGCGGGTGTACTGCAATGCTCAGAATAGAAGCGCCATTGGGCTTTTGAAGTGAAAAGTTTGTTGGAATTGAAGTCGGGGGACTATGTGCATTTCCAAAGCCCCCATTGTGCAAGGACAGCAGTAACCCAACATATGTGACACCATTTTAGAAACTACACCCCTCAAGGAATGTACCAAGGGTTATAGTGAGTACTTACACCTGACTTGTTTTTTAGAACAGTGGACCATAAAAGTGAAAAAATTGGTTTTTAACACTGAATTGCTGGTATACTCCAGAGTAAGGAAATACCCCATATAAGGCGGTAAATCACTATGCAGGTGCAAAACAGGGCTTAGGAGTGAGACAGCACTGATGAGATTTTATGCCTAAAATGCTGCTTTGCACTGCAATGTTTGAGGTTCTGACATAAAATAAAAATAAACATTTTAAATGGCAAGTGACCACAATTTTGAAACTACACCCCTGATGGAAGGTAACAAGGGGTACAGTGAGTACTTAACACCTCATAGGTTTTTTGAAAAGTGGGCCATAAATTGAATTTTTTTTTTTACACTAAAATGCTGGGATTACCACCTCCCCCTCTCCATACTGCCGTGATTGGTGTGGTCACTATGGCCACCCAATCACAGCTGTATTGGGGGGGGGGGTGGCAACACTGCCACCTCCCAGTATTGTACAGATGATGATTAGTGGTGTATATTACACCACTGCTCATCATCCTTATCCTGGTCTTGGGGGTCACACATGACCCCCATGACCCGGAATCGCTGCAGATTGCCGGTTTGTATTTACCCCCTCCGGTGATGAGCCGGGATGCCTGCTGAATGATTTCAGTAGGCATCCTGGTCCGGTCCCCACCCGGCGAGCAGCGGGAACCAGAATCGCCAAAAATCGCCAGTCTGAATTGACCTGCGATTTCTGGTGATTGCTGATGTGGGGGGGGGGGGGGGGGGGTCTCAGGACCCCCTCGGCGATGTGACGGGATGCCTGCTGAATGTTTTCAGCAGGCAGACTGGTCCAATCCCCGACCGGCTAGCAGCGGTGACCAAAGTTCCCACGGGCGTACCTGTAGAAGCTAACCAGGTGTTAAAACAGTACTTTAGTTTTGTACCACAAATATCATGGCTTACAGGAGAGAGAAAATCCACTTATATTCTGACATTGAATAAAAAATAAAGTACTTTACTAGAGTAAAAGAAAAAAAAAGATAAAAATTTGATTCTTAAATAAATAAATGGATTAGCCTTCTCTACCCATTCTATTCAATGAGCCTTGAGCACCCATGACCATAACTCTGGTTAAATGTTTGTCCTTCCTAGGACAACTTTGGTTAGGCATCCCAGAAACCACACAGAATGTGCTTTTCTGTACATGCTCGGGCTCTAGCTTTCACATTGTGACTTGTCAATGTGGCTCAGATCCTTACATTTGCCCATTTTTCCTGCTTTCAACAGAATAAGTCCACCTGCTGCCTAACATATCCCATTTCTTGACAGTCACCATTGTAATGCAACATTCAATATGATTTGCTTTACCCATCAGTGGTGTTATTGTTATGATTGATCAGTCTCTATGGAAGAAGAATGTATAAAAGAAGTATAATGTTGGCTTATCAACATTAAAAGACATAAATCACCGGGCTCAGATGGTATCCATCCCAGGGCTTTACAGGAATTAAGTACCATGTTAGACACACCCTTATTCCTTATATTTAACCCCTAAACGACGCAGGATGTATATTTGCGTCCTGCGCAGGCTTTTGCGATATAACATGCAGTGACCCCGCGTCATATCGGGTCAGTCCTGGTGGCCATCAACAGCCGGGACCCGCAGCTAATAACAGACATCACTGATCGCGGTGATGCCTGCTATTAACCCTTCAGATGTGGCGAACAAAGTTGATCGCCACATCTGAAATGCAAGTGAAACCTTCCTGGCTGTTCAGTGGGGCTGACCGGGACCACTGTGGTGTCCAGATCAGCTGTACGGACACGGGGTGGGTCTCTACCTGTCTCCTTGTTGTTCGATCACCGAATGACTGCTCCGTGCCTGAGATCCAAGCAGTCGAGAGGTGATAACACTGATCAATGCTGTGCGATTGCATAGCAGTGATCAGTGTAGGAAATCAGTGTGTGCAATGTTATAGTCCCTTATGGGGGCTATAACATTGCAAAAAAAAAAAAGTGTTAAATGGGATTTAACCCCTTCCCTAATAAAAGTCTGACTCACCCTCCTTTTCACATGAAAAAAACTATGTAAATAAAAATAAATATAAACATATGTGGTATTGCCGCATGCGTAAATGTCCGAACTATAAAAATATTTCATTAATTAAACCATACAGTAAAACGGGTACACGTAAAAAAAAAATTCAAAAGTCCAAAATACCGTATTTGTTGTCACTTTTTATACTATAAAAATTGTTTACAAAAAGTGATCAAAAAGTCCGATCAAAACAAAAATGGTACCGGTAAAAAACTCAGATCACGGTGCAAAGAATTAGCCCTTATACATCCCCATATGCAGAAAAATAAAAAAAAGTTATAGGGGTCAGAAGAAAACATTTTTTAACGTATTAATTTTCCTGCATGTAGTTATGAATTTTTCCAGAAGTAAGACTAAATCAAACCTATATAAATAGGATATCATTTTAATCGTATGGACCTACATGGATTAGAAACGGAAGCACCCAAAAGTTACAAAATGGCGTTTTTTTTTTCAATTTTGTCGCACAATGATTTATTAGAAAGTAGAATTGGAGGTAAAATAAATAAGCCATCATATGGATTTTTAGGTCAAAATTGAAAGGGTTATGATTTTTAAAAGGTAAAGAGGAGAAAATGAAAATGCAAAAACTGAAAAATGCTGAGTCCTCAAGGGGTTAAAGATTCTATATTTGATATTGTGCCACAAAAAAGGTTAGTACATAAAATGAGCAGACTTGGTCTGGGGGAAAACATATGTAAATTGGTTAGCAACTGACTGATAGGAAGCAGAGGGTGGGTTTCAATGGAACATATTCTGGTTGGGTGACAGTTACAAGTGTTAAACTTATTTTCAATTTGTTTATTAATGACCATGTAGAGGAATTATAGAGTAGAATTTCAATATTTACCGATAAACCTAAAGTGGATAAAGTGGAAATATTCTATTGAGGAAACATACTTGGGTTGTAAAAATAAAATGTACTATTATGTGCTAAATAATAAAACATTAGGTAAAACTACTACCTAAAAGAACTTGAAGGTACTGGTGAGGAGTAAGCTTAACTTTAGTGACCAGTGCCAGGGAACGGCTTCCAAGAGTAATAAATTCAAGAAAGGCATAGAGGTTCATCAATCATCAGTCAGATTTTGGGCACCTGTTTATAAGAAGGACAAGGCTGAACTGGAGAGGTTGCAGAGGAGGGCTACCAAGGTAATGGCATGGGTAGATTACAGTACCAAGACACAGACGTTTTTTTTTTATTTTTTATTTTTTTACTATAAGAGCAATGAGACTATGGAAATGCCATTTGATTTTGTGATGGCTGACTCTATTAACACGTTCAAGGGGGGACTGAATGTTTTTCTAAAAACATGTTGTGGATATTAGATTTATGTAGATAGATAATTGAACCAGGGATTTAATTTGATTGCCATATTAGCCCCTTAAGGACGCAGCCCTTTTTCGCAATTCTGACCACCGTCACTTTACGAATTAATAACGCGAAAACGCTTTTACCAAATATTCTGATTCTGAGATAGTTTTTTCGTGACACATTCTACTTTATTTTGGTGGTAAATTTTTGGCGTTAATTACATCCTTTTTTGGTGCAAAATCCCCAAATTTCATGCAAATTTTGAAAATTTTCAATTTTTCTAACTTTGAAGCTCTCTACTTGTAAGGAAAATGGATATTCAGAATAAATTTAATTTTTCTTCACAAATACAATATGTTCACTTTATGTTGGCATCATAAAATGGACATATTTTTGATTTTTGAAAAATTAGAGGGCTTCAAAGTAGAGCAGCAATTTTCAAAAATGTCATGAAAATTGCTAAATCTGAATGGACAGATGTTACAGAACTACAACTCCCAGCATGCCTGGGCAGTCGAGGCATGCTGAGAGTTGTAGTTTGGCAACATCTGGAGGGCTACCGTTTGGGTACCACTGTAACAGTGGTCACCAAACTGTGACCCTCCAGATGTTGCAAAACTACAACTCCCAGCATGCCCAGACAGCCTTTGGCTGTCTGGGCATACTGGGAGTTGCAGTTTGGCCTTCCTAGTGGTTGCCACAGTAAAGATCGTTTTACTTTCACTTTCAATTCCCCCCCCCCCCCCACCGTCGATTCCCTACCCGAGCAAGGGTCCAGCAGGCTCCAGCGAAAATCCCAGGTCCCCAGGCATCTTCTCCTGCAGGTATGGCCTCCATATTCTTCCCAGATCCCCTCAACATACAGGGGCGGGCAGAACGGGGGGTTGCCAACCCCCTGTCCTGCGCTGCCATTGGTCAGAACTCCCTTCTGATAAATGGCAGGGGATAGGAGGAGATCACAACTCTGCGACCTCACTCCTATCCCTTAGGCTGATCGGGGCTGTTGCTGACAACTCCGATCAGCCCTATTTTCCGGGTGATCGGGTCACCAGAGACTCGATCAGTCCGGAATTGGAGAAAATCGCATGTCTGAAGTGATTTTCTCCGATAGCCGACATGGGGGGGTCTCAGGACCCCCCTGGGTGATGTGCCGGGGTGCCTGCTGAATGATTTCAGCAGGAATCCGGCTCCGGTCCCCAACTGGCTAGCGGTTGGGACCGGATTTCCCACAGGCGTATGGATAAGCCCTCGGTCCTTAAGAACTCGGAATGCAGGGCGCATCCATACGTTCCTGTGTCCTGAAGAGGTTAGAGTTGGGATGGATTTTTTCATGTTATGGGGCAATTGGTATCAGCCTTACATATAGTGTTTTTTTTTGTCTTCCTCTAGGAAGGGTTTTAGGTTGAGCTTGATGACACTTTTTTAAACATTATTTTAAACATTATAATAGTTGAAAGAAAAATGCAGAATATGACCATACATCCAAATGGAAGGTTTTTAGGGATTTGAAAGACTAAAGCCATTTCAACTGCTATTTCAAACAGCTAAGTAAATCCCAGGGTGAAGAGGACACTTGTTTGACTATACCTATGATTCAGCCATGTCTCATTATATCTTGATCTGATATCTTTGGGATTTGATATATATTGGAGAGGGAATCATTTTAGACAAAAAGTGAATTCTGACAATCTAGTCTCTGTGACTGAAGTCTGCAACAATAATGAAAGTGTATAAAGAGGTTTAATTCAATTAGGTATCACCTTGCCTATTATTACATTTACAGCATATCAAAAATAAATATTTCACGAATTGTATCATCACTAGCAACATTTGTTTATTTGTATTACATGGTACAATAAAAAAGACAGAAATTCACTCTTTCCTCTGCTAAATACAACCTATGTTCTTATTATTTTCTCCTCTTTCAAAATCAATAAATTATTCAATTCCATCCTATACATTTTAGAAGAACATGCCTCTGTTTTCTTTGCTGTTTACCAAATGTGAATTCAATTAGTAACCTTTATAAGGATGTTCTCTTTCAGGAAAAGACTTTCATACACTCTGCTTTCTGCACAATTTATTAAAATTCTTGTATTGAAATCTGTTGTTCTGGTAGAGTGACTCATCTTGGCTAAAGGGAAGCTGTTACATGATCCGCATGTCAATAATGCAGCACTAATATTGGTGATAGTGGGATGAATATGAAAAGACTTTTGCTCAAAAACATTGCTTCTGGATTTATACTAAAAAAAGAAAAGCTTTTTGTAGTCAACCTTTGGCATAATATTTGATGACAATATTTTTAACTACTAAAATGTCAAAGTGCTACATTATTACACTTTCTACCTACATATTCACTCACAAAGTAAAATATAACTGACCTTTATTGAAATTGAATGCTGGCATTTTATTTGTGGCTATCACATGTTAATATAGTAATAATACCTGTAACTGGTCCTTCATGTACTGAAGTATATGATGGACATTAGCATGTATATCAGAATGTTAGCATGACTGGTTACAAGATTTAAAGACTTTTGGTTTCTTTAAGTGATTGTCTGGTTTAGAAAAAAAACCTGTCATCACTTTCATGTTGTCTTTATCACAAACTATTTGGGCATTTCCCAACAGCTTCTCCCCACCCAGCCTTGACTGATAGAGCTTTCCCTATACTCATTTTACCAGAGGTTGGTTGGAATGGAGAAGCAGCTGGGTACAGCTTGAAAGACTTGTGATTCAGGCAGCATGAAAGTGATCACAGATTCCCTTTAATACATATGGGATTTCTTATGAACGAACTCTACTTTAAGCAGGCTCGTGAATTATTTTGATAATTACGGTAAATGGTTTAAAATCACTTGCACTCTGCCCACTTATTCGAAATTAAAGCTTCCACCAATCCAAGCATGGATAAATACTTACAATTACTAGTTTAACCTAGTATCCCTAAGAATCAGACAAATGAGTCAAACCTTGTGCTTTTTTTTTTATTTATTGTGTGTCTGTTTTTCATATTTTTTTATGCTAGTGTTTTTTATGCTAGTTGTGCATGGGAATCTCACTAGCTATCTTCTCAGTTTTTCAAGATTGTTACATATTAACAATTTCTTCTTCCTTGCTCCAACATTAAAGGAGAACTCCGGCGAATGTAAACTTATCTCCTATCCACAGGATAGGGGATAAGTAGCTGATGGTGGAGGGTCCAACTGCTAGGACCCCCGCTCATCTTCAGGACAGGCCCCCGACTTCCTCAGCAAGCACCGTGTATAGCACTGGTAGACGGCACACTTCCATTCATTTATATGAGAGCGCCGATGATGCTCGAGTGCTGTACTTGAGTCTTTTCGATGCTCCCATAGGAATAAATGGAGCATGTGCTGACTGCAGGAAATGTTCCTCACTGAGTGGCAGGTCCTAGTGCTCGGACCTCTCGCCATTTAAGCTATGTATTCCCTATCCTGTGGATAGAAAGTACATTTTTGCCGAATTTCTCCTTTAAAGAAAAACTGACATCATGTTCCTAGTGCAGATGAACAGCATTAACCCCTTAATGACCAAGCCCATTTTCACCTCAAGGACCAGGCCAATTTTATTTTTGAGTTTTCGTTTTTTCCTCCTCGCCTTCTAAAATCCATAACTCCTTTATATTTCCATGTACAGACCCATATAAGGGTTTGTTTTGTGCGTGACCAATTGTACTTTGTAATGAATCTTCTCATTTTACCATAAAATGTACGGCAAACCCAAAAAAATATTTTTTAGGGAGAAAATTTAAATGAAAACAAAATTTTGCACATTTTGGAGGGTTTTGTTTTCACACTGTACACTTTACGGTAAAAATGATAGGTGTTCTTTATTCTGTGAGTCAATATGATACTATATTTTTGTGGCTAGATACTTTTATATTTTTTTACCGCTTAAAAAAAAATCAAAAACTTTTTGTACAAAATCAGTAATCTAAAATCACCCTATTTTGACAACCTATAACTTTTTCATTTTTCCGTATATATGGCCGGTATGAGGGCTCATTTTTTGCGCCGCCATCTGTACTTTTTTTTAGATACCACATTTGCATATATAAAACTTTTAGATAACTTTTTATACATTTTTTTGAATAAAATGTGACAAAAAAGCAGGATTTGTGGAATTTTAACATTTTTTACGCCATTCACCGTATGGGATCATTAACATTATATTTTGATAGTTCGGACATTTACGCACGTGGCAATAACAAATATGTTTATTTAAAAAAAATGTTTACGCTTTTTGGGGGTAAAATGGGAAAAACGGACAATTTTCATTTTTATTGGGGGAGGGGATTTTTCACTTTTTTTTACTTTTTATTTTTTACATTTTTCAACTTTTTTTTTACACTTTTTATGTCCCCATAGGGGACTATCTATAGCAATCATTTGATTGCTAATACTGTGCAGTGCTATGTATAGGTCACAGCACTGATCAGTATTATCGGTGATCTTCTGCTCTGGTCTGCTCGATCGCAGACCAGAGCAGAAGACCCTGGGAGACGGCCGGAGCTAGGTAAGGGGACCTCCGGCTGTCATGCTGGATGACCGGATCCCCACGGCAGCGCTGCGGGGGATCCGATCATCCAATCAAAGTGCCGCAATGCCGCAGATGCCGTGATCTGTATTGATCACGGCATCGGAGGGGTTAATGGCGGACATCCGCGCGATCGCTAGCAGACGGAACCTGCCGTGTATGATGCGATCACCCTTCCAATGCTCGCGGTTATACACAGGACGTAAATGTACGTCCTGGTGCGGGAAGTCCCGCCAAACCAGAATGTACATTTATGTTCATGGTCATTAAGGGGTTAAAAGGAAGGGTTACTTACATAATTCTGATCAGCAGATAAAAAGTTAGCCCTCCTGGTAGCATTGCTATAGCACTGCTGTGCGCAATGGAGGCAGGGAGTCAGCTTGTCAAGCTTCCCTGCCTACTCAATATGTAGCGCTATACCCACCCATTAGAATATTCATCAGATGGGCAGGCATAATGCTGCATATGAAGGAGGCAAAGGAGCTCAGCAAACAGACTTCCCACCTTCATTGTGTGCAACAGTCCTATAGCATTGCTGCCACTGGAGGGAAAAGTTTCTTCTGAACATCTGCTGGACAGAATTATGTTAGTAACCCCTCTTTTTAAAGGGGTACTCCGGTGGAATTTTTTTGTTTTTTTAAATCAACTGGTGTCAGAAAGTTAAACAGATTTTAAATGACTTCTATTAAAAAAATCTTTACCCTTTCAGTACCCTGTTGTCTTGTCCACAGTGCTCTCTGCTGACACCTCTGTCCATGTCAGGAACTGTCCAGAGCAGCATAGGTTTGCAATGGGGATTTTCTCCTGCTCTGGACAGTTCCTGATATGGGCATCAGGTGTCAGCAGAGAGCACTGTGGACAAGACAAAAAATAAATTGAAAAAGAAAAGAATTTCCTCTGCAGCATACATCTGCTAAAAAGTACTGAAAGGGTAAAGATTTTTTTAATAGAAGTCATTTACAAATCTGTTTAACTTTCTGGCACCAGTTGATTTAAAAAAAATGTGTTTTTTCCACCAGAGTGCCCCTTTAATGCTGTTCAATCTGCGCTATAACCCAATATATCCAGAAACGCCACGTTGGGGTGGTGTCTCTCTGTGTCCTGGAACCTGTTGTTTATTGCCTCTGAAGTATGTATTGGTACATTTTTTTTTCTTTCTGTATCTAGGTTTAAAGTAGTAGTATGGTTACAAGCACTAGTTATATGCTGATTTAACATGTTTGTAATTGCTTGAGGTATTATATCAGGTCCCAGTGTGCCACCTTTTGGTCTTTTTCTTTCCCCCACTTTTGTGGAATACCTCCCTGTATTTTATCAAATGTAAACAATAAAATAATTTTTGTATTTTCATGAAAGACTCCATTTCTCCTTTAATAGTATTTTGTGTTGTAGGAGTTCATACAGCAATATTATAGATTGGGGCCATAGTGATGATATTTTGTATGGTATCTTGTATAGGGTTTTTAAGTGAACCCAGAAATGTATAGATAACTATCTTTGGTCCTTATATGTGTTTGATGCTCACACTAAGTAACCCCTCCTTTTAATGCTGTTAATCTGCGCTATAACCCAATATATTGGGTTAAGTGCGGGTGAATATTATGTCAGTTTCCCCTTAATAGCTAGTTCTGTTGTTTGTGTAAAGAAAGTTGGAAAAACATCCAAAGATACACTATCCAGTAGAAAAATTATTCTGGAAAACTAATGAACAGTTTTTCATATTAGTATAGTCTGAATTGGCTTTTCCAAATATTTTATGCATTTGTTTATTTTTGTTCTACTTGTTGTTCTACCTTTGTCATTCACGTGGACACTTTAAGAATTTATATATAAAGTCCTGCTTTTTTAACCACTTTGATGGACATTTGCATTCTGATGTGCTCCACTACTGCCTATGTGTCATTTTGGAGACATCATGTCAGAGACAGGAAGTTCATAGCAATCAGTACATGCGTGCAAATATAGGAAACTTTGTTCTGAGATTGGTTATTGCATTGTCATGATAGAGCATCCATCACTATGTCTTGGAAGATCTACCGCCGAGACTACACTAATGTGAAAGTGGAGTACAGGGGAACGGGAAAAACTATGCATTTCCTGCTCTTTGGATAACCACTTTAAAAAGCAGTGGATATGCAATATGTCAATAATATCTCATTTCTTTGTATACCAGTATTTTTCTGCCAAAATCACATGGCTATAAATGGCTATATAACAATTCTAGTGTTTCTACATGCAACTTAAAGGCTTCTCAATTAACTTTTAGCATTGAAGGGGTACTCTGGTGGAAAATCATTTTTCTCAAATCAACTGGCTACAGAAAGTTAAACAGATTTTTAAATTACTTCAATTAAAAAATCTTAATCCTTTCAGTACTCATCAGCTGCTGTATACTACAGAGGTAGTTGAGTTGTTCGTTTCTGTTTGATCACAGTGCTCTCTACTGACACCTCTGTCTGTATCAGGAACTGTCCAAAGCAGGAAAAAATCCCCATAGAAAACCTCTCCTGCTCCAAACAGTTCCTGACACGGACAGAGGTGTCATGAGAGAGCACTGTGGTCAGACATAAAATTATAACTCTACTTCCTCTGTAGTATACAGCAGATGATAAGTACTGGAAGGATTAAGATTGTTTTCTGGAAGTAATTTACAAATCTGTTTAACTTTCTAGCACCATTTGATTTGATAATTTTTTTCCCCTTTAAAGGAGGAAACATGTCAATTTTGTATAATTGTCTGACAAAATGGGTGACAAAATGTCCTAGGAAAGGGATGGCAAAATTTGCAAATTAACCCTTAGTGAATACCAAATGAATAAAGTAATATCCAAAGTTTTTAATGTAGTAATGTAGTTTGTAAGGTTGAAAAAAACAAGAGTCCATCGAGTTCAACCTAAAACTCTACTGTGTTGATCTAGAGGAAGGCAAAAGTCCCACATGAAGCTACGGAAAAATTTCTTCCTGACTCCAATACAGCAATCAGAATAAATCCCTTGATCAATGTCCTATTCCCATAAATCTACTATCCATAACCTGTAATATTATATTTCTCCAGAAATGTCTCCTTGAAATTGTTCATTGATTCAGACATCACAACTACATGTGGCAGAGTTCTCTAGTCTCACTGCTCTTACAGTAAAGAATCTCTGTCTGTGATTGTGGTGAAACCTTCTTTACTCTGGACATAGAGGATGCCCCCACATCATGGTTACCGGTCTAGAGAACACTAGAAATGTCTCTGTTCTGTCCATGTATATATTTGTACATTGTGATTAAATCGCCCCTAAAATGTCTTTTTTTTTAATAATCCTAAACTTGCTAACCTGTCTTGGCCCTGTAATCCTTACACATCATCAGTTAAGTTTGTTGCCCTCCTCTGCACCCTTTCCACTTCAGCGATATCTTTCTTATATATATATATGTGCCCAAAACTGAATACAATACTCCATGTGTGGTCTGATGAATGATTTATACAACACTATTATACAACACTATTATAAAATAGCATGTTGTGATTTTTATTTATAGAAATTATCCTGCTCAGGTCTATATTTTCTGATGACAATTGAATGTGTATATAGGAAACCTGGCTGTCACCGGTATCCAGTATTTGCTGGTGGGAAGGCAAGGCATGGTATACTAACCATAGCAAGCAGAAAGACACTGGTAGATGGCACTCACAGGTAAAAACTTGCGGTTCCTTTATTGGGACAAGCTGGATATACAGCAACGTGTAGTCAAGCGGCCGGTTTCGCGCTGCACAGAGCGCTTAGACGTGAGACGTGAGAGGTCACGTCTAAGCGCTCTGTGCAGCGCGAAACCGGCCGCTTGACTACACGTTGCTTTATATCCAGCTTGTCCCAATAAAGGAACCGCAAGTTTTTACCTGTGAGTGCCGTCTATCAGTGTCTTTCTGCTTTCTATGGATTTATCTAAGGACTGAGCACCACACAGAGCAGCAGAGGATAGTAATTAAGCAGTGTGACCAGACTCCCACACAAAGGTATAGACTTGCAGTGCTAATTGCTTCACATGTGTATATGGTATACTAACCAGATGATATACTAACCACCAGACAGCATCTTATTAGCTCTGCTGGGCAGCTAATGTACCTTATATTCATTAGGGGGAGAATTTACTAAGACTGGTGTATCACATGTCATTTTTTAATCTCCTGCAGTGGTGCCCATGGCTCTTTCTCATACAACCAGAACACCTCAGTGCTCACTTGGAGAGTGCAAAACAGATTGCCCAAAATTTAGTGAAAACCGGGGCACAGACCCTAACCCCTCCTCCCTCCAAGGTGAACTTTATCCTTAAATTGATAGCTAATTTTTAACTTTGATATTGAGTTTTTTTTTTTCACCACAAATGCCGACGGAAAGTTAAACATTAGGGTTCACACAGTGTAAAAGGAAAACAAAATGATGGCATTAAAGTATCTATGAAAAGTGGAGTTTTTTTGTAATCTTATAAAGTGCTCTATTAAAGTGTATGAAAAAATAACCAATCTGTTTTAAAATAAGGCAGCAATTCCATGTTAAACTTACTGCAGTTATTTTCTTTATACAGTGTGTACACTGACACTTTTTTAAAGACTTTAATAGAACACATTATTAGATAGAACATACTGCTGCTTTTTATACCTATTTTAGGAACCGTTTTTTCATCTTTTGTTTTACAATGTGTGAACCCAGTCTAGATGGTGTATAGAAGATTCACCAGTTAAATTTGAGCATTACAAACATTCTGTATTGATGTTATGACCTTTCAGATCACAATATTCTCTTCTAGTGTTCACACTTTTCATCACTGTGCTCGCCCGTCCACAACTCCAAGTATTGATCTTGTAGGTTTTTCATGGGAAATAGTAATTCAAAATATTAACAGTTGAGAGGGTCCTGTTGTATGTGTGTTCTGTATAACTAACAGAGTGTTAAGGGCTTGAGTAAAATGTCTTAACAGCAAGCCTTTAAATATAAGCCAACAAAGGATAGGGTTTTTTTTCTTCTTGGTTCTTTACATACACTGTATTATCTGTTATTTAGTAATTATTTGCATCATTCTTCTGCAAGTAATATAGGTATGCTTCATTGTCAGTTTCCTTCATTATCGGCTTACAACAAAGATTGTTCTAGTGAACTACAATGTCAGAGTGCTGAGCTTACTAAGACTGATATTGATTATTGCCTCTCTAAAGTATATTTGACAATCCTATGATTTACTATGCAAAATGATGTCTTTATTAGAACCTCTAAGGGATGATTGAGTGTAATTGGAACTACTATAACATGTAATGTTTAGACATGTAATTGTCTATTATGTTGAGCGGCATAGGCCATATTCGAATTTGCGATATTTCGCGAATATATGGACGAATATTCGTCATATATTCGCTAAATTCGCATATTTGTAATATTCGCGTTAACATATGCGAAAATTAGCATAAGCAAAAATTCGCATATGCGAAAATTCGTACGCCAGTCTCACACAGTGGTATTAGAGCCTTCTTTACACCACACAAGTTGGAAGCCGAGTGGGATGATCACTGTGATGCGTACTGTGAAAAAAAAAAAAAAAATTCGTAATTGCGAATATATAGTGCTGTATTCGCGAATATTCGCAAATTCACAAATATGCGATATCCGCACATAAAATTTGCATTGCGAATATTCGCGAGCAACACTATTGTCTAACAGTCTTTTTTTGTGTCAGCTCATTGTTAAAGCACAAGCAAATGAACTATCAATTTACATTACATATATTATTTTCCATCAGTTCTCAATACCTATATTACTCACAAATGATACACAGATTTACCCTACAATTTACCCTACAATTTACCCTCTTCAATAGCACAATGATCATCATGTACACACTTTCCTAGCTTGTGATGTGGGTGCAACTGCAATCTAATTCCATTTAACCAATCCCTTTCTAGACAACTTGCAAGTTAAGTATAGTCTCCAGTCTAAACACCCCACTTATGTACTGACACTCCTTATGAAATACAGAAGATAACCCCTTCATACACACACACATATCACTCGAACAGTCAGATTTAAATTTTAAAGAGTGAAAGGTGTTAATAGGATATTTTTCATGGACGGCCTAATCTCAGAAGAGTTGTGGTGCCTACATACACAATGGACAGAGATGGAAGCAAATGTGGTTGCCATGACAGATCAACTATCACAGCCTTCCCAGTCTGGCAATTGATTGACTGCATAGGAGAGTTCCCCAGGGAAACTTAAAAAAAGCAATACAAAATGTTAAAATTTAACCCCCCCCCCCCCCCCCCCAAAAAAAAAAAAAAAAAAAAATGCTAAACCTGCTAAAATATCATCAGCCACATGGAAGAAAGGAGAAGAAGAAAGGATCACATGACCTAGTTGTTTTAATGCAACACTGCAGAAAGAGTTCTACATCTGTTCTAAAACCTAAAAACAAGGCGCTCCATAGCATAGTATTTTCAGGATAATTATTAATGGGGAAGCAAACAACAAAGATTACGCTTACCCCAAGAGGTTGTGTACCCCATACACAACCATGGAAAAAGCTTGGAAAGATAAGTGTCCTGCAGCCTTTTCACCAGAGTAACCAATGATGTATAGAGGATGCTTGCTTCAAACAGGGTGGATCAACACGGCGCTGGACACCAAAGATTTGTGTCCAGTGCCGTGTTGATCCACCCTGTTTGAAGTAAGCATCCTCTATACATCGTTGGCTACATCTGTTCTGTCAGAGCAAAATCTATTTAATTTCATAGTTCAGTTAGCCAGATCATTTGTTTTATACTAGTTATGAAAATGCAGTGCTTAGAGGATTTCAGGTCTCTTATATGCACTTTCTAGGATACAAATCCTGTTGCTATCCTCCAAAATGGGAATCATATTTCACAGCTTGTAAAAAGCTCCCAGTTCTTTACTATCTAGGTGCAAAACTGTTGCTGCAGCCAAAGAGGGATAATTTTTGACCACTTTGAAAAAGCCATAGCTTTTTTCAATATCTATGTGTGCATATAAACATCTGCCTCCAAAAAGGGAAAATTTATGGACATGAATTTTAAAAAGCATAAATATCTACCAATGCAATTTTTTTTCTTCAACCGGTTAGTTACCATCATGGGTTTACTCATAGCCATACATGTTGCCTTAACTTTAAAATTAACTTTGCCTTAAAGGGGTACTCTGGTGGGGAAAAAAATTCAGCTGGTGACAAAAAGTTAAACAGATTTGTTAATTACTTCTATTTAAAAATCTTAATGCTTCCAGTACTTATCAGATGCTGTATACTACAGAGGAAGTTGGGTAATTATTTCCAGTCTGACTGCAGTGCAACACTAAATCTTAAAGAAGCAGTGACTGCTTTCCAAGTCCTTTTATTAAAATAATCTGCCTTCCTGTCCATAGGATCAGGAAGGGATACTAGGTCTTCAAAGGGAAGCCCTGATTTTATTGTAATTTTAGCTACATTTTATTTATTTTTGTTAAAGGGGTACTCTGGCCCTAAGACATCTTATTCCCTATCAAAAGGATAGGAGATAAGATATATGACCGCGGGGGTCCTGCCGCTGGGGACCCCCGCAATCTGTCATTCCACACCCACCTTTGTGAGCTCTCCGCAGCGCTGGAGGCTCTGAGTGTGAAGCGTGATGACCACGGGGCCTGAGTATCGTGATGTCATTACTCCACCCCCCATGTGATGTCATGCCCCTTTGGATAGGGGATAAGATATATTAGGGCCAGAGTACCCCTTTAATGAGCTAAATACAATACAATAAATATAAAATAGTATAAAATACACTAAATACAACAACACACAGTCAATATAACTTACAGTACATCTTATGATGTTTTGTTATGATGTGATGTTTTGGAACTGCTATTTCTGTTTTGAATATTTACAGTGAAATTTATGAAATTTGAAGTAAGAAAAAGGGAATTTCATTAACAACAATTACATAGCATGTAACATTAAAGGTTCTGCTCAAAGGAATAATACTAATTATGTACTATTATAGATATTCTCTACCATTCCTTTATCCCTTATGCAAATTTAGTTCTAACCACTGTAATGTTTACTGTGATGTATGCTGGAGTTTACTTTCTAAAATTTCTGAAGTTTTATGTTTGTTTTTTTGCATTATATAACTTCTAAATGAAGTGGTGAGATTGTACACTTCATCATGTCTGTAATTCCTCAGTAAACCATCATCTGAATTATGATCTACAGTTTTAGCCTTCTGGCTATGATAAAGCATTAGGCCACTAAACAGAACATTCATAGAGATTAAGGATAAAGACTCCAGCAAGATGGAAAAAGGCTCAGTTGAGATTTTTTCCCTGTTTAGACTAACAGCATGCTTTAGGGTTTGTTCTCAATTGGCAGATTTGTTACTCTAATTTCCGCAAAAGAAAATCAGTTCCATTCATCTGAATGTGGTTGTTTCAAAAGCAGGTGCATGGGTTTCCTTGATCCCATGTAGGTAGACATTTTTGCAAAAAATCTGCCATGTGTGCCCCTTATTATTATTATTGATAGGTATGTTTAACTATTTATTTATTTCATATTACCGTATGACAATTTGCCAATCCTATTAGAGAGCTGTGGGAGGAATTTACTATGATAAGTCTTAACCCCTTGCCGCAGAACTCCATTTATAAATGGCACTACGGCACGGCTGAGTACCTGTGGCTAATGCCAGACATCGCCATTCAGGCAGATGTCCGGCATTAACCCTTTAGATGCGGCAATCAAAATTGATTGCCCCATCTAAAGTGAAAGGTTTCCGGCAGCTCAATCGGGCTGATCAGGAGCATTGTGGTGAAACTGTGGTGTCCCGATCAGCTAGGACGCATGAGGAGGGTCCTTTACCTGCCTCCTCAGTGTCCGATCATCAAATGACTGCTCCGTGCCTGAAATCCAGGCAGGAGCAGTCAAGCAGTGATAACACTGATTAATGCTATGCTATGGCAAAGCATTGATCAGTGCCTGCAGTCAGTATAGTGCATGTTATAGCCCCTTATGGGGGCTATAGCATTGCAAAAAAAGTTAATAAAGATGATTTAACCCCTCCCCCAATAAAAGTTTGAGTCATCCCCCTTTTCCCATAAAAAAAAAAACTGTGTAAATAAAAATAAACATATGTTACATTACCACATGCGAAAATGTCCGAAGTATAAAAAGATATTGTTAATTAAACTGCACAGTCAATATCGTAGGCACAAAAAATTCCAAAGTCCAAAATAGCGAATTTTTGGTCACTTTTTATACCATAAAAAATTTATAAAAAGCAATCAAAAAGTCTCATCAAAACAAAATTTTTTATGATTTTTTTCCAGAAGTACGACAAAATCAAACCTATGTAAGTAGGGTATCATTTTAATCGTATGGACCTACAGAATATTGATAAGGTTTCATTTTTACCGAAAAATGTGCTGCGTAGAAACGGAAGCCCCCAAAAGTTACAAAATGCCCTTTTTTCTTCAATTTTGTTGTACAATTATTTTTTTTCCGTTTCGCCATAGATTTTTGGGTAAAATGACTGGTGTCATTACAAAGTAGAATTGGTGGCGCAAAAAAAAAAGCCATCATATGGATTTTTAGGTGCAAAATTGAAAGAGTTATGATTTTTAAAAGGTAAGAAGGAAAAAACAAAAGTGCAAAAACGCAAAAACCCTCCATCCCCAAGGGGTTAAAGGAGGAAACGTGTCAATTTTGTATAATTGTCTGACAAAATGGGTGACAAAATGTCCTGAGAAAGGGATGGCAACATATGGAAATTAACTCTTAGTGAATACCAAATGAATAAAGTAATATCCAAAGTTTGTAATGTAGTAACATAGTTTGTAAGGTTGAAAAAAAGACAAGAGTCCATCAAGTTCAACTTAAAACTCTACTGTGTTGATCCAGAGGAAGGCAAAAACCCCACATGAAGCTGCAGAAAAATTTCTATTTATCATAAAGATGTACAAGATAGTGAACATAAAAGCAGAACATCTCAACACGACAAGTTCAGGTGGGCACAAAAGTGGCCTTCCTCCGTGGTCCGTTTAACAGATGTCGTTGTGTCACTATAGTGTGGTGAATAAACAACTAGAATGAAGCCTGGCATCAACAATATAATGGTATCGAGTAATAAAGAGGGCCAGAGGATAGGGATGTCCAGTTGAGTAGGGTGTAAGTTTCAACACATACATCAGGGGGAAAGAGAGAAATAGAAGGGAAGAAGATATACAGAGATAGGAAAGAGTGGAGAAAATAGAGGAAAGGAAAATAGGCAGTGGGAGAGAAGAGCTTTCCTCATGAGCTGGGCAGTACCGGCCGCTCCCAGATCAGCACTCTTAGTCAAGATAGAGGGAAGATGTGAGCAAGGCCCTGGATCTCAGCATTAAGCCTCTAAGTGAAAGGATTCAAATTCCTCTAATACCATAAAGGTAAGCCAAGGTCCCCAGATATTCTGGAATCTGTCTGTCTGCTGTTTTGAATCAGCAAGTAATTCTTCCATCCTACACATACGGGATAGTTTCTGGAGCAAGGACGAAAGGGTAGGAGGGCGGGGAGTCCACCATAACCTGGGAATCACAGATCTAGTAGCCAGCAACATGTAGTGTAGGAGGCGGGCCGAAGGTTTGGGTAAGGGGGGGGGGGGGGATGGACAGTAAGTTCAGTTCTGGAGTCTTGGGGAGCGTGTGGGAGACCAGTTTTGACATTATATTTAATGTGCCATCCCAAAAGAGATCGAGCGATGGGCAGGTGAGCCAGACGTGAGACATCGTACCTCTATGGACCCCACATCTCCAACACATCTCTGAGACCCCAGGGTATATGCGGGCCACAAGAGCTGGGACTCTACCATCTGGACAATACTTTGTAGTTGGTCTCTTGTGCCCTACATCATATAGATGTCTTTTGACAGACTGAGATTGCCCTCTGTCAGTCCTTGTCAGTCAAGGTGTGCCCCAGCTCATCTTCCCGTGAGGATCTAAAATGTAAAGGGGAAGAGGCGAAGTCATATAGAAAGAGGGCTTATATCTCTCTTATCAGACCCCTGGGAGGGGACGTCAAAGTATAGAGACGTTCAAAGGCTGTGAGAGGGCAATGGAGAGCCAATTTCTCCTTATTAGTGTGATAGAAGTGAGATAGTTGGGTATATTGGTATTGATGTAATGATGTAGGTGGGGGATCTGGACAAAGATCACCAAGGGGTTTGAGTTCACAGTTACATGTTAAGGTGTGGAAAGTGGGACCTCCAGAACGTGTGAGGGACAAGAAGGTGTGGGCATGTAGAGCCGACTGGAAGGTTACATTACCAAAGAAAGGGGTTAGTGGCCATTAGAAGAGAGCAAGGAGGAGTGTCTCAGGTAAGTTGAACGGGCACATGATATGGAGGCGTAGATGGGAGGATTAGGGTAGGAAGTGTGGTGGAATGGGGGGTGAGTAGTTGTCCATAGGATAGCCCTGATGTCTCTACCTGACATTTCGTATTCCAGAGGGACCCATTGTTTGCGATTGGTAGAATAAAAGGAATCTAATACTCTAGATAGGACCGCCACCAGGTAGTAAGAGGCCAAATCAGGGAGCGCAAGGCCCCCGTCCATTTTCCATCAAATTAGGACAGTTCTAGCTATTCTTGGGTGCTTGTTAGCCCATACGTATCCTGTTTGTAGGGAAGAGAGATCTTTAAAGAAGGTACGTGGGACATGGGTGGGTATCCCTGCAAACAGGTACAACAGACGTGGGAGCACGTTCATTTTAAAAACATTAATTCTACCCAACCATGAAACATTGGCAATGAAAAGTAGGGTATAATTTTAATTGTATGGACCTACAGAATAAAGATCAGGTGTTATTTTTACTGAAAAATGTACTGCGTAGAAACGGAAGCCCCCAAAAATGATAAAATGGTGTTTTTTTCTTCAATTTTGTCACACAATGGTTTCTTTTTTCCGTTTTGCCTTAGATTTTTGGATAAAATGACTGATTTCATTACATAATAGAATTGTTGGTGCAAAAAATAAGCCATCAGGCAAGACACACCTTGCCTGATGAAGAGTCCGTTTCGGACCAGAAACACGTTGCATATGTGTTTGTAAAATTAAATCTACTGAAAGGAAGACCACAGGGTTCCAATTCCTTATCATATCCAGAGTGCCAGCGCCAGCATAGGTCCAATTTTTAATTACCTTCCCTAAAGATAAAAAAGAAGGACTTACACCTCTGCTTCCTACTGGATCCACTTCTGACTGGCTCAGAAACTGCAGTGGCAGTTTTCCAAAAAATGCAAAAAAAAAACAAAAACTGTGGTGTGGAAATCTAACTCAATTTGTATTTTTAGTGAAGTATTTATGGTGAAGAATGTCTGACCAATCTGATAATATTAGCAATTCATTGGGAGCAATATGGGAAATTGCATTCATCAAAGGCATTATTTCACTATGGGAGAGATTTATCAAAACCTGTAAAGAGGAAAAGTTGCTGAGTTGCCCATAACAACCAATCAGATCACTTATTTCATTTTTGAAAAGGCCTCTGAAAAATGAAAGAAGTGATCTGACTGGTTGTCATTGGCAACTCAGCAACTTTTCCTCTTGACAGGTTTTAATAATTCTCCCCCTATGTGTATATAATGAATTAGATGGAGAAAATGTTAAAAATGGCTTCTGTCTTTTCTTGAATTAGTCTGGTCTGGGGAGATTTATCATTGTTTTGCTGTGCAAAGTCCTTTTTTTGTGTGTGGCTTTATTTTGTGCTGTTTTTTTTGCTGTTGTGCGCCAAATTTATCAAAAAGACGCAAGGACTTTAATAAATATTGTGCAAAATCTATTTCACCTCACAAACGGCTGTTAGCCACCATATTGGAAGTTTACTTTAGTTTTCCCTCAGACTGAGTTGCCTGTGCTCCGGAGACATGTGTGCTCCGTACAGAAGATGCTGTCATAGCAGGTCGCCCTACTTTTAAGTGTTGAATGTTAAAAAGTGTTTCTGCCTGTCTTTTTTTTTAACTATTTGTATGTTGCAGGTCTTTTTCTGCCTATTTACCCTCAGACAGAGTTTGCCCTGCTTAATTGCCAATTGTTCAATAACATAACAACCTAGCATGCCCCAAGTTGTAATAACAGAGAGCTGGAAAAACAGAGAGCTGTATGAGGAATCATTAGATTCCTCATACAGATCAATATAGTTCCATAGAACTACATTGATCTGTGTGCTTTGCACTCGATTGATAAAGCTTGGTCCAGCCAGGCTTTATCAATGCAGGAGCAGAGCCAGTGGAGGAACAGAAGTAAGCCCTGCCTTCCGCTACCTCAGCAGTGGATCGCTATTAACGGTGTCTGGCGAGCCACCCCACTGGACAACCAGGGAGTGTTTACAGGTCCCTTTAGACGCTGCTGTCAGCATTGACAGCGGCGGTCTAAAGGGTTAATAGCTGGCCGCGGTGATCGCATCATGCCGGCTATTAACGCCGGCCCTCAGCTACAGGAATCAGCTGAGGACCAGCCGGTATGGCACAGGCTCGAGTCGGGAGCCCGCGCCATACACCGTTAATGGCACAAGAACGTGTATACGCGTCCTTGGTCGTTAACCAGTTAATATATTCATCTTTGTTCATAATAATGTATTGATATATTAGAAGATCTGAATAGATCACACAACCCCATTTGGGGATTAGTTCCTATTTGATTCTGCTTACTCTATTAGAACAGATGACTCCTTACTAAATGACTGGTCCCCCATGCTTGAAAGTAATTTAACTGTGGTCTGCTGTTCTAAAGCCAAGTTGATTATGGTCTACATTTTCAGTGGTTTTAACACAATTGCGCAAAATATTTGCGCCTTTTTTAACAAAGTCAGAGTTAATAAATACTGTCCACTGCATGGTCAACTGCACAGCCCTGCAGCACAGAGCCAGATTTAAAAAAAAATCGCCTTTTTCAAAAAGCAAAAAATAAATAAATTAATAAATGATGTGAATAGCTTGATAAATCTCCCCCGTTGTGACTTCTGTCTGCACATTTCATAGTCAGTAGGTGGTCATTTGTAATAGAGCATTTTAATCTTAAGAGTTAAAATGTAAATAAAGTGTCTTATTTCTTTCAGGAAACAGCTATGTGTCTGACATTGCAGATCATCCCTTTTCAAGTGAATGGGGCTGAGCTGCTAAACCAGACACAACCTGCATAGACAAGAGAGGCGAAGTTTCAGGAAACTTTTTATCTCCTACAACTTCCTTTTAGATTGCACTTTCTTGTTAAAATAACATTCTGACAGTCAATTATTAATCTACACTATACTCAGCAAGATGCCATTAAGCGGTAGCGTTGTGATGTTTGAAATGTATAAAGGATAGAGAACATGTACCAGGCAGAAAAATACTACACTAAACATGCCTTTTTTATTTAACTTGACTTGAAGAACTAACATTTGAAAACAAGATCATTATTAAAGTACAGGTACCTTTCATGATAGTACTATATGAATAGACTTGTGCTGAAAGTACAATGAAACTGTAAAATGTATTGTATTCTTGAGAACTTAAAGTACTTTTAAGTTCAATTACTGAATTTATATATATTGTTCTCTAGTATATTTATGCCCTTTAATAAGCAATTGTACTTCGAAGAGAAACAGTATTGATATATTTTCAATTTTGCTTCTCTACACTGTTGCCTAGGTGGTATTTAATTTGTTTTATTGCACTTCAGGTGGCTAAAATGTAATCACATCAAGGACTGTCTTATGTTTCACCAAACTGCTGTAGGCAATATATATTACATTGAAAAATAGAACTTAATTTTAAGTCCACAGTTTCTGGAAATGTTTATTTGAAGTTCTGAAGCAATATAAAATAAAATACACGAAAATGAGACATAAGGTAGGCTTGTTATGTAAAACATAGCCTATACCTAACATTATTTCATAGTAAATCAATTTAAAGTTCTAACAAGTAAAGGGAATTTTCTCCCAAACGTAAACTTGCCTACAAAGAACTTCTGGCAAAACCTATGGAATCACCACACTTTGTTAAAGGGGTATTCCAGGATTTTTTTTTATTTGACTATGCAACAGGGGCTGTAAAGTTAGTAAAGTCCATAATTTAGTGTCTGTACCTGTGTGTGACGGTTTTCTCACAATTCTTCTGTGATTTTCACCCCACTATTTATTTTTAACAGCCTACAAAATGACTGTTGGGTGGCTGATGTGTGGGAGGGAGGAAAATGGAATTGTGGGATTTGTAGTCAAAAAAAGAAAAGTCAAACAGGAAATACAAGTTCACAAAAAGCTAGCCACAGTGTTATGGTAATCTCATGACATAGCCATTTGCCCCAAGACAAGCACAGATCCTTCCTAAGCATGTCCATTACTGCCTGCCAGCTACGTACTAAAATCACCTTATGGTGGTTAACCCCTTTAATAATTGCCTAGCTTGTTTACTTTATATCAAAAATATAAATTACAGAAATTACACAAAACAATTTGTTAAATAGCTAAATGTTCTGGATTCATAAAGCATACCTCAAAGAGATTAAAGGAAATTATTTTAAAGGGGTACTCTGGTGGAAAACATTTTTTTTTTAAATCAACTGGTGCCAGAAAGTTATACAGATTTGTTAATTACTTTGATTTAAAAATCTTAACCCTTCCAGTACTTATCAGCTGCTGCATGTAATAGTCCCCTATGGGGACTAAAAAAAAGTGTAAAAAAGTTAAAAAATAAATAAAGTTGTGGGATTTTCAGTAATAAAAGTTTGAATTACCCCCCCCCCCCCCCTTTTACCATGGCTTTTCATATAAAAGCTATTTCTTCATCATTTTAATACCAATCCTGTTGAAACTCCCAAAAGAGAAAATTTTTGGAACGCATAAGAAACTGAAGGGTTACTGTTTATTCTGGTTACTGTGGTTACACCTAGCTCCCTGCGATGGTCAGCTGACCTCGTCAGCTTTTACCTGTGTACTCCCTATTTAAACCTACAGTTTATATCCAGGCTTTGCCTGCAAAAGAGGTCTCTCCAGTAGCTAGCTTTGTTTCTTGTATTCCTGTTTTTTTGGCATTTTTGACTTTGGCTTGGCATTCTGACCTTTCTCCTGTTTTGCGACTTGGCACTTCTGATAACTCCTGGTATTGACTCGGCTAGTGGATTGTGACTTATTATGTGTGTTTGTTTGGATATTATTTCCTTTAGTCTGTGTGATCCATTACTATATATTGACCTGTGTCTGCATAGTAGTTTATTTTGTTGACAGTGACTTCCTTCACTTATTTAGGAAGGGACCGTCACCACGGTTGTCAATCTGCTGTTTAGGGCATATAGGCAAGTAGGCAGGGTCAGAGAGTGTGGGTGAGAACAGGGCTGCACTCCCTCCCTGCCCATACATGACATTTCCGCAGGCCCACATACCTGCATTTGCCTTGCTCCTTCATTATGGAAGCTATGTCTGCTATGGTGCCAGAAAGTTAAACAGATTTGTAAATTACTTCTATTAAAAATTCTTAATCATTCCAATACATTTTATGGGCTGTATACTACAGAGGAAATTCTTTTCTTTTTAAATTTCTCTGATGTCGCCACACAGTGCTCTCTGCTGACCTCTGCTGTCCTTTTTAGGAACTGTCCAGAGCAGCATATGTTTGCTATGGGAATTTTCTCCTGCTCTGGGCAGTTCCAAAATTGGACAGCAGAGGTCAGCAGAGAGCACTGTGTGGCGACATCAGAGAAATTTAAAAAGAAAAGAATTTCCTCTGTAGTATACAGCCCATAAAATGTATTGGAATGATTAAGAATTTTTAATAGAAGTAATTTACATCCCAAGTCACTTACCTGTCCCGGTCCCCGGCTGTCATGTTCTGGCGTGTGCGGCTCCGCTCTCTAGGGCGCGCGCGCGACAGCTCTCTGAGATTTAAAGGGCCAGTGCACCAATAATTGGTGCCTGGCCCAATCAGCCTAATTAGCTTCCACTGGATCCCTGGCTATATTACCTCGCTTCCCCTGCACTTCCTTGCCGGATCTTGTTGCCCTTGTGCCAGTGAAAGCCTTTCCTTGAGTGTTCCTAGCCTGTGTTCCAGACCTCCTGCCGTTGCCCCTGACTACGATCCTTGCTGCTTGCCCTGACCTTCTGCTACGTCCGACCTTGCTCTTGCCTTATCCCTTGTACCATGCCTATCTCAGCAGTCAGAGAGGTTGAGCCGTTGCCGGTGGATACGACCTGGTTGCTACCGCCGCTGCAAGACCATCCCGCTTTGCGGCGGGCTCTGGTGAAAACCAGTAGCAACTTAGAACCAGTCCACCGACAGGGTCCACGCCAATCCCTCTCTGACACAGAGGATCCACCTCCAGCCTGCCGAATCGTAACAGTAGATCCGGCCCTGGATTCCGCTGAGGTGCCGCTGTCAAGTCTCGCCGACATTTCCACGGTGATCGCCCAGCAATCCCTACTGATCGCCCAACGAGATCACCAGCTGTCGTACTTGACCACTGTGACACAGCAACTTCAGTCACAGATACAGCAGCTGCTACCGCAGATACAGCAGCTGCTACAGCAACAACCATTTCCTCCGCCGGCTCCTGCACCTCCTCCGCAGCGAGCGGCCGCTCCCAACCCCCACTTGTCCCTGCCGGATAAATTTGATGGGGACTCTAGACTCTGCCGTGGTCTCCTGTCTGGGAAGGCCCTGTCATGGGCCACACCGCTCGGAGCACCTCTCTCACAGTATCCTTTGCAATCTACCCCTGTGCCTCCTGCCGAGGAGGCTATGCAAGTGGATCGGTCTCGCCTGACCCATGAAGAGAGGACTCGCCGCAGAGATAAAAATTTATGTCTGGACTGCACTGTGTGTTACCGCACAGAACCCCTGCTCATGAGCATTGAACTGCATCTCGTAAAAATTGAACTTTTTGTTTTGCCCAAATGCACCTCTGAAGTTCTCCTCGGTCTGCCATGGCTCCAACGCCACTCTCCTACCCTTGACTGGACCTCCGGGGAGATCAAGAGCTGGGGTGCTTCTTGCCACAGAAAACGCCTCACGTCTGCTCCCAGTCCCGTCAGTCAAACCTCAGTGTCTCCTCCTTTACCTGGTCTCCCCAAGGCCTATCAGGACTATGCTGTGTCTCCTCCTCATAGCCCCCGTCCTGTTAACACTCTGCCCCGTGCCAAGCTTCACCCTCTTCCCTCCCTCCCCACTCCCACGCCTTCTGGTTTGCCCGCTGTTGATGAGGTTTCCCGGGGCTTCTCCACCGTCTGGAAAAAGACTCAAAAATCCCTCATACAAGCCTCATCCCGGATGAAGAAGCATGCCAACAAAAAAAGAAGAACTCCTCCTGTCTTTGTGTGGCTCTCCGCCAAGTATATCCGCTTCCGTGTCCCCAGTTTTAATCTGGGACAACGTTATCTAGGACCCTTTGAAGTCAAGTGCCTAGAGAAAGCTTCTCCTGTCTCCGGGTCCTCAGATGTCTTCTCGATTAAAGAATTTTCAGGTCCCAAAAAGAGGGGGAGACCCAAGGGGGGGGGGGGGGTACTGTTACGCCGAGCGCTCCGGGTCCCTGCTCCTCCTCGGAGCGCTCGCGGCGTTCCTCTCTCTGCAGCACCCTGGTCAGACCCGCTGACCGGGAGCGCTGCACTGACATTGCCGGCGGGGATGCGATTCGCATAGCGGGACGCGCCCGCTCGTGAATCGCATCCCAAGTCACTCACCTGTCCCGGTCCCCGGCTGTCATGTTCTGGCGCGCGCGGCTCCGCTCTCTAGGGTGCGCGAGCGCCAGCTCTCTGAGATTTAAAGGGCCAGTGCACCAATAATTGGTGCCTGGCCCAATCAGCCTAATTAGCTTCCACCTGATCCCTGGCTATATTACCTCACTTCCCCTGCACTTCCTTGCCGGATCTTGTTGCCCTTGTGCCAGTGAAAGCCTTTCCTTGAGTGTTCCTAGCCTGTGTTCCAGACCTCCTGCCATTGCCCCTGACTACGATCCTTGCTGCCTGCCCTGACCTTCTGCTACGTCCGACCTTGCTCTTGCCTTATCCCTTGTACCATGCTTATCTCAGCAGTCAGAGAGGTTGAGCCGTTGCCGGTGGATACGACCTGGTTGCTACCGCCGCTGCAAGACCATCCCGCTTTGCGGCGGGCTCTGGTGAAAACCAATAGCAACTTAGAATCGGTCCACCGACATGGTCCACGCCAATCCCTCTCTGACACAGAGGATCCACCTCCAGCCTGCCGAATCGTAACACCCCTAAAAAATACTGGACGGATTAAGATTTTTTAATAGAAGTAATTTATAAATCTGTTTAACTTTCTGGCACCAGTTGATTTAAATTAAAAAAAATGTCAATGGGAGTACCCCTTTAAGTCAGCTGGTTTAGGATTTAGCTGATAGACTTCAATAGTGTGAGTTTTCTCAGTCACAGTCAGCAATAGTTCAGACCTTGACTTAGAGACTTCAAGACCAGGAACAGCTTATCCAGGGCTTGCTAGCCAGAATCCAGGAGCTTGAGTCTGCCCATACCCAGGTGTCATCGGTTCCTGTCTTGGCTTCCGTAGAGTGGCAAGTTAGCCTCCTGAATAATTTTTCAGGTAACTGGAAAATGTTTAAAACCTTCTGTGAAAGTTGTACGTTCTACTTTTGTCTGAGACCTTACTCTTCTGGCACTGAGGCCCAGAGAGTGGGAATTATTCTGTCCCTTCTGCAAGGGGGTCCCCAGGAATGGGTATTTTCCCTTGATCCCAATGCCCCTGAATCAACCTCCGTGGAATTATTATTTGTGGGATTGGGCCTCTTGTATACTGAACCTGACCGTGCTGCTTATGCTGAATCTCAGCTGCATACTTTAAAGCAAGGTCGTAGTCCCGTTCAGGAGTATTATGCAGACTCCAAAAAAGTGGTGTGTGGTCTCTCGGTGGGACACCCCAGCTTTGGTTTGTCAGTTTAGACTGGAATTATTCAACACCTTAAAAGTCATGCTGGTGACTTACCCCTCTCCTGACACCCTAGACTAAGCCATGACATTAGCTGTATGTTTAGATAGACGTCTATGTGAGCGCAAACGGGATTGTTCATCTTTCAATAATTCTCCTCTTTTGCTTGGCTCTTTACCTATCTATAATAACTAACCTGTGCCTGAGGAGGAACCCATGCAAATAGGGTCTATTCGTACATCGGAGGAGCGCACAAAATTTCAGCAACTGAAAGGAAAACTGTCACTAAACTCCCCTTGCACTAACCAAAGATACTGGATGGTAGTGGGGGGACGCTGATCAATATGCAGCCTACAATGCCCGGATCTGTCGAGCCGTTTGCACGTTATCTTCATTTTTCCTAAGATGTCAATGATCTTCTAACTGGCACGAGCGGGGTTACATGCATCTGTCTGCCACTGTGACGTCAGCACCGCTCAGCTGCAGTATTGCCCGACTTATGAATATTCATCCCCTCCCTCCACCTCTCCCTCACCTCCCTGCTCTGTTCAGGACTCCTGAATACAGAGCATGAAGGAGAGGGGGCAGAGGGAGGGGATGAATATTCATAAGCCGGGCGGTGCTGTGGACGAGCGGCGCTGATGTCACAGTGCCAGATGGAGGCATGTAACCCTGCCCGTTAGAAGATCATTTGCATATCAGGAATAATAAAGATAACGGGTGAACGGCTGGACGGATCCGGGCATGGTAGGCAGCATATTGATCAGCACTACCAGCCAGTTCCTCTGGTTAGTGCGGGGGAAGTTTAGTGACAGTTTTTCTTTAATGGCCTGTGTTTTTACTCATGGGAGAATACACATTTCATTTGCTCCTGTGTCAAGCGTCCGCATCCAAGTGGTAATTGTGGAGGCCACTTGGGCACACAGGTATGTCCTACCACTCAGAGAGATAGACCTGGCAAATTTCTTTTGGGGGCATTGTGCCATCTAGTGTACAAAATGATTTAACATCTAAGAGTATTGTTAAGCCTGTTTTGCCGCAGCCTCTGGCTGAGTCGGCGTGTTGTGGCACCATGGGTAATAATAGTGTCAAGAGCACTCATGTGGTCTTGCGGTCAGGGGGAAGTTATGAGGATCTGGAGGATGACTGTGAGGACACCAATGAGTGGTGTGATTTGGAGGATGAGGATACAGAGGAGGAGATTGATGGTCCATCTGTATCCAAATCGGTACCTTTGTATTCTCTGGTGGTTAAGGGTCCAGTGGCCCATCTTAAAAGGGTTAATATGCACTGATATCTTTTGTTTATACTGGTTACTGTGGTTACACCTAGCTCCCTGTGATGGTTAGCTGACCTTGTTAGCTTTTACCTGTGAACTCCCTATTTAACCCCTTAAGGATCAAGCCCATTTTTCACCTTAAGGACCAGAGCATTTTTTGCACATCTGAATACTCTCACTTTAAGCATTAATAACTCTAGGATGCTTTAACTTATGAATTTGATTCCAAGATAGTTTTTTTCATGACATATTCTAATCTAACATAGTGGTACATTTTTTTCATGATAAATTTGAAATTTTTGCATTTTTCTAACTTTGAAGCGTTCTGCTTGTAAGGAAAATATACATACCAAATAAATGATATATTAATTCACATATACAATGGCCGACATTTATCAATGAGTTTACACCTTTTTTTCTCCGTACAAAAGGCGCTATTTTGGCGCACTGTGTGTTATTTTGCGCCTTTTGGTGGTAGAATATTTTAGTCATTCCAGATGTTTTGGAGTGGCAGTACACGCTTTTCAATTCAGCGTATGCCGTGGACTGAAATTTATGAACTGCGCCTTTTTGTAAAAAGGCGCAAAAAAGGCGCAAAGCCACTGAAAAGTGTCTAAAACTACACCATCCCAGACCTGGCGTAGCTTTTTGGTGTATGTAAAGAGAGAATTTTCAGAAAATGTGACCTGCAAGAGAGACTTCCGGTTCCCGCGCGGGAGATGTAGGCGGCTGAGACGGTGAGCTCCCACATCCCTGGCTGCAATCTGCCACGTACCGGCCTGTACCATCGCCCCGGGAGCCCCGCACACCACCCGCCGCTCCCCCAACAACATACAAAATGGATCGCTTCGTTCAGCGAAGCACCACTCCAGCCCCGCAGCCCCAAACGCTGCCGGAGCTTTCATCGCAGCAGCGCGGCGCAGCAAAGATGGCGCCCGCACTCACCTCTGAGACCGCACAGACCAGCCTGCCAGCGCTGGAGGCGACATATACTCTCCCCCAACAACAGCCGAAATGCCTGGAGAGGACCAACACAGGGGACACTTCCAAAGGTACTGCTGCCAAGTCTGTCAATATGCCAAGCCCACGGGAGACTGAAACTGGCATGGACACCACTACATCAGGGGCCACTATGAGTACCACAGAGCAATGCAGCACTCCTGCTGCACCACCTGCATCACAAATCTCCCCAGACTGCCAGGGGCAACCTTATGAAGGGGGTGGCATTGACTACCAACTGATAGCAGAAAAGGTGGCGCAGAAAATGTTCCCCACGGTGCAACATATTGTAGAAGAGGTTCTGAAGTCCACCCTCCAAAACCTACATATTGATGTGGCTTCTCATTCCACCCGCCTGCAGGAAGCTGAGCATCGCATTTCTACTTTGGAGGACTCAGACACTGCCATGGCGAAACGCTTGCAATTGGCCGAAACAGAACTCCGGCGGATCTCTGAAAAAATGGAAGACTTAGAGAATAGATCCCGCAGAAATAATCTCCGTATTGTGGGAGTAAAAGAATCAGTGGCGCCTCAGGACTTACAGCGATTCTGCGAAAGGGACCTTCCAGAAGCCCTAGGCCTAAACCACCCTTGCGGGGTAGAGAGGGCGCACCGCATTGGCCAAGGTCAGGCTCCAGTGTCATCGCAAGGTCCTTCATCGGCGATGGATCACCGCCCCCGACAAGTAATCCTCCGCTTTTTGGATTTTAATGATAAAGTGGAAGTTCTCCAAGCATACAGGCGCTTGTCTCAACCGTTTGAACTTTTTGGAATGCGCCTTCTTCTATTTGAGGATTATTCGGCGGAAGAAGCGAAACGACGGAGAGCCTTCAGTGCAATATGCACTTCTCTATTCAAGGCCAAATACAGATTCCAACTACAATATCCGGCAACGTTGCGTGTATTTCACCCGGATGGCAGCATCTCAGTTTTCAAGTCTCCAGAAGCTGCTTCAACGGCCCTGGATCATCTTCATAAGTCATCCACACCACGTTCATCGAGGCGAGCACACCGGAGATCTCGCTCGCCCAGAGGACCACGCCGCTCAAGATCTTCCACGGGAATCTCTGCCTACTCACCGGACCCAAGAGATCGTCGCAAAAGGCTACGCTCCCCAAGAAGAGATAGTGGGGACAATCGTCGATCCTCGTCGGAGTGAAGAGATAATCTGTGACGATGGGATATGATTTTGCCTTGTTCCAGTTTGCCACTGGTTTGGAGTACTTATTGCTCTGATCTCCTTCTCAGGTCGTATGTGAATACACTGTCTAATTGATGCATTTCTTGCGTGCATATAATAATTAAGTATCACTTCTGTGTCTTGTTGGCCAATGTGCTTTGTACTCTTGCTAACACGTGGTGAACAATTAGTTGCACACTTTTTCACGATATCAGATGTGGGGGCCCGAGGGGTGATGTGCCGGGGATGGGGGGGGCGGAGCTGTCAATCCTCTAAATGTGGCTGTTTTCTCGCTCACCCCCTGCACCCCCCGAAAAAAGGGAGTCCTATACCCCAAGAGAAGTAGGGAGTTTAGCCCTGCCTCCCAGGAGGATACCTTCTGTTCAGGTTTTTATGTTTCCCTGGTTTTTGTTTTCTTTTGTTCAGGGATGCTTAGTTTATTCATGTTCAGTCATGCTCATTACACTACAATGTATGCTTAGCCCTCAGTATATGTCGTTCATACTTTTGATCAGACACCTCTTGCTGCAGCACCCTTACTATGGCAGGAACAATCAGACATTTCAACGCTATTTTGTTTTAGTCACCTGACAATATAGTTACAATGGTATCTTTTATCTCTTGGAATGTCAAAGGTCTCCGTTCACCTCATAAGAGACGTATGTTCTTAAGACACCTGAAAAAATTGCAGCCGGACATAGTTTTACTGCAGGAGACTCATCTGACAGACTTAGACTTCTTCAGGATGCAGCAGCAATGGGTGGGACATGCTTATGGTTCATCAGCTCAAGATGGAAAGGCAGGTGTTCTTACACTCATTAATAAATCATTCCCATTCTCTTTCATTTCCCACGACACAGACTCTGAAGGGCGACTTTCCCATCTCCTTATAGATCATCACGGGGAAGTACTTAGCATTTATAATGTCTATGCCCCAAATGGGGCTAACACGACCTTCTATGGAGACTTAGTGACCAGGACGCAGTCAGACACCAACTTGAGCAGAATATTTGGGGGTGACTTCAATTCTGTAGTGGATCCCTTAGTAGATGGGAAGTCTGCAGGCGCCCGCCCGGTACCCATCAGGACCAGTGACCAAATTCTCCCGATCTTTATGGAGCAGCTGGGATTACAGGATGCCTGGCGATTATGTCACCCTGATGATCGTGAGTTTACTCATTATTCCAATGCCCATGGTTCGTGGTCAAGGATTGATTATTTTTTCCTCAGTGATGATCTGAGTGGCCGCCTGCGAACTGTGGACATTGGGGAACTGGCACTCTCTGATCATGCCCCAGTAATCTTGTCCTTACAGCCGGCATTCCCAAAAGGCTCGGATATATTATGGAGATTCCCCTCATTGCTAACCAAGGATGAAACATTTCTAGAACTCTTAAGGGGATGGTGGTTAGAATATGATTCCCTAAATTCGGAACATAAAACTGACTCGCTATTGTTTTGGGAAACGGGAAAAGCAGTATTGAGAGGTAAATTAATAGCCCACATGTCTGCCCTGAAGCGAACTGCTTTGACTAACTATGTAACAGCTAGGGATAATCTCAGGAAGGCGTACTCAGCCTTTGTGTCATCCCCAACTGTAGAACTTAGAAATAGATGGAACGATGCTAGAACCCAGTATGAAACGTGGCTCGATCGTAAGGAACGTTTAAAAAGATCATACTTTGAGGTAGATCTCTTCCGTTATGGTAATAAGGCAGGACGTCTCATGGCCCGCTTGGCCAAGGGTGGTCATGCTCCCCATCATATAATCCAATTGAAAGATTCCACGGGTCAGTCTCATACGAATCCCCACCATATAAATAGGATCCTAGCACAATATTATGAGAATTTGTATAAGGACTCCACGTCGGATTGTTCTGCCAGTCAACGCTTTTTAACTTATATTGAAATGCCTACACTGGCGGAGGATCAACGGGAAATCCTTAATGCCCCAATCACAGAAGAAGAAGTGAATCAAGTCATTAAACATTTACACAACTGTAAAGCTCCGGGTCCGGATGGTTATCCCGGGGAATTTTACAAGGCCCTGTCGACTCATATTTCACCAACGCTAGTAGGTGTCTTTAATAGCTTTATGACTACAGGACATCTCTCCAAAGAAGCCTCTCTAGCCTACATAAAAGTGCTTCCGAAACCTGGAAAAGACCCCTCAGACCCAGGATCGTATCGTCCAATATCATTATTAAATCAGGATGTAAAGATACTTTCCAAAATATTAGCCGATCGCCTTTCCCGCTTTATGCCCTCTCTGATAGGCCCACACCAGGTGGGATTTATCAGGAACAGGTCGGCTACAATAAACTTACGGACGGTTATGGCAGTCTTAGACAGGCTTCACCACCACCCTCAGCCAGGAGACCAACCAGCATTGCTCACACTTGATGCGGAAAAAGCATTCGACAATGTACGTTGGGACTGGTTGGGGATGGTATTGGATAAAATTGGTCTTCAGGGAGCGTTCCGTACCTATTTATCTGGGGTTTACCGAACCCTGGTTGCAAGGGTATATTCCCCAGGGATCCTATCTACACCTTTCCAGTTGTATAGGGGCACGCGCCAAGGATGCCCTCTCTCCCCACTCTTATTTGACCTGGCAATAGAACCCCTGGCGCGCTCCCTCATACATTCTTCTATCTACAATGGGATCAAACTGAGAGGACGACAGGTTAAACTGACCATGTTTGCGGATGACATTTTACTTTTCATTAATGATCCGGGCACTTCGCTTCAGGGCATTCTGGCACATCTTAAACGATTTGGGGACTTTTCTGGGTATCGCATAAATGTTTCCAAGTCGGAACTACTGCCATTGGGCCTCTCAAATCCTCGTGGGATGGAGAGGATCTCGGATTTGGGAATAAAAATTGCCTCCACTCATATAACATACTTAGGGATCAAACTGGGGCGTACACCGGATAAATTATATACCCTAAATTACCCGCCTTTGTTTGAAAAAATACATGCGGAATTGAGAAGATGGAAATCAATTCCTCTTACATTCCTGGGGCGCTGTCATCTCTTGAAGATGATAAGCTTCTCCAGACTTTTATATCCACTTCAAACCCTGCCCTTACTACTACGCCATGATGATGTCAAAAAATTAAATTCGGGATTCACAAAATTTATATGGGCGGGTAAGAGGCCTAGAATTGCCCTGCGCAAACTGATGCTGGACAAACATGACGGAGGTCTCAATTTTCCAAACATCAGGGGTTATAACTTAGCATGCCTCTTCACGGTGGACTGGATTCACGGCTCTTCCTTTCATGCCATCTATGACCTTGAGGCAGATTTAGCTTCTCCATGGACTCTATCTGCCCTCCTACACACGTCATACTCGAAGTTGCCTCCTCTCGTAAGGAGATCTACTCTTCTGAGGGATACGATAGTGGCATGGAAGGAGGTCCGGAAATTGTTCCATCTTCCCTTCCTGATTTCAAAACATCATCCATTATCAGGACACCCAGAAGCACCCCATAACATACCTGACAGGATTAGGGCGACATGGGTGGAAAATGGTTTGAGGAAAGCCGGTGATTTTATGGACAAATCAAACAACTGCTGGTTATCCCCATCTATGTTACGGGCGAAATATGACCTGCCACCCTCACATACATTCCCCCTGAACCAACTGCATTCATTTTTTGCTTCCCGCTTGCGGGCCCTAGATGTAGAATCAACAAATCATGCTCTGGATTATGTGATAGGGGATGGTTCCCACAGATTAACTGTATCCACCATTTATCCAGTCCTGCGAAGAAAGTTACTCAACATTGACACCAACACCCTTTTTTCCTCATGGTCCTCATGGATACCGGGAGATGACATTTCAGACTGCATCCTACAAGGGTGGCGCATAGTGAAACGACTTATAATAAATGAAAGATGGCGGGAAACTTATTTCAAGCTCGCTCACAAAGCCCTTTATGGTTTCAATATTCTCCCTTCTCCCGAATTCCCCGATCGAATAACATCTTGCCCGAAGTGCTCTACACCCCTGACTGACCTGTGGCATGGGATTTGGACATGTACACACACCAAGACATACTGGCACACCGTATGGGATCTCATTTTACCTTATTCACCCAGAACCCTGCTGTTTCACCAGTTCCGCCCCCCGGATATAGCAGGACGTCCAGGTACTAGGGTCCCCCCATTGGTACATATCACCTTGCACATAGCTCTCCGCTGTCTTTTTGCTTCGTGGCTTTCACCCTCAACACCAACTTTGGGTATGGTTATTACACAAATGAAATTGTATTGCAGAATAGATAAACTAGACACTGAGAGACATAAAACCACGAAAACAGAACAATTCTTTGAAAAGTGGAAGGATTTTATTGTTTCCCAATACACTCCAACTGAGATTGCAGAAATCGTTAGACCATTTAGCGCAACGGAATGGTATTGTATGGGTATGTTGGGGGACACTCTGGGTGCCTTACGCTTACCTTCCTAAGAGTCTATTGTACGCCATCGTTCTCGGACATTGTGACAGCGAATGTGAATCTTAATAGAGGGTACTACATGATGGCCTATATGAGTCTTCCTGTATACCTAACGCAATTGCGTGAACGACTTCTGTATACTGAGGCCCGCCACACCTTCCGGATTGCTTCTTATCTCAGGGACTGTTTATCGATGGAGAAGTGGCGAGTCTCGGAGAGGACTTTTCAGTGACTGGATGGGCTGAGCAATATGAGCAAATAATTGTTCTTCTTTTCTTTTTCATTTACACAAAAAAAAAAAAAAAAGTTGTCCTCTTCTTACTCCTTTGCAAGGAGTATATTTCAGGATCTCTGTTTATTATGTATGACTACAATAAAATGTGTTTAAAAAAAAAAAAAAAATGTGACCTGCAAGATGTATCAATGCACAAAATGTATCAAATGCTCTGTGAACATTTAATACATTTGGTGCTCCTACACATTATCAGCACACAAAAAAAGGGTGTAAAAAAAAGCTTCACTTCCACCTACAGTGATAAATGTGGGCCAATATGTCTACTTTATGTTTGCATCATAAAGTTGACATGTTTTTACTTTTGGAAGACATCAGAGGGTTTCAAAGTTCAGCAGCAATTTTCCAATTTTCGCTACATTTTCAAAATCAGAATTTTTCAGGGACCAGTTCAGTTTTGAAGTGGATTTGAAGGGCCTTCATGTTAGAACTACCCCACAAATGACCCCATTATAAAATCTGCACCCCTCAACGTATTTAAAATGACATTCAGTAAGTGTGTTAACTCTTTAGGTGTTTCAAAAATAGTAGCACAGGGAAGGAGAAAATTCTAAATTTTCATTTTTTACACTTGCGTGTTCTTGTAGACCAAGTTTTTGAATTTTTACAAGGGGTAAAAGGAGAGAAATCCCCTCAAAATATGTAACCAAATTTCTCTCGAGTAAGGAAATACCTCATATGTGTATGTAAAGTGTTCGGCAGACGCAGTAGAGGGCTCAGGAGGGAAGGAATTTTAGAGAGTGAGTTTTTCTGAAATGGTTTTTGGGGGGTATGTCGCATTTAGGAAGCCTCTATGGTGCCCGAACAGCAAAAAAAAAAAAAAAAAAAAAAACCACACATGACATACTATTTTGGAAACTACACCCTCAAGGAATGTAACAAGGGGTACAGTGAGCCTTAACACCTCACAGGTGTTTGATGACTTTTCATTTAAGTTGGATGTGTAAATGAATACATTTTTTCACTAAAATGCTGGTTTTCCCCCCAAATGTTATACTTTTACTAGCAGTAATAGGTGAAAATGCCCCCTAAAATTTGTAACCCCATCTCTTCTGAGTATAAAAATACCCCATTTGGGGATGTCAAGTGTACTGCAGGCGCACTACAATGCTAAAAGAGAAGGAGTCACATTTGGCTTCTGGAAAGCAAATTTAGCTGAAATGGTTTTTGGGGTGCATTTCCCATTTAGGAAGCCCCTATGGTGCCAAGACAGCATAAAAAACAAACATGGCATACTACACCCCTCAAGGAATGTGTACAGTGTACAGTGAGCCTTAACACCCCAGAGGTGTTTGTCGACTTTTTCTTAAAGTTGGATGTGTAAATTATTTTTATAATTTTTTCACTAAAATGCTGGTTTTCCCTCAAATTTCAAATTTTTTACAAGGGGTAATAGGAGAATATGCACCCCAAAATTTGTAACCCCATCTCTTCTGAGTATGGAAATACTCCATGCGTGGGTGTCAAGTGCACTGTGGGCACACTACAATGCTCAGAAGAGAAGGAGTCACATTTGGCTTTTGAAAAGCAAATTTTGCTGAAATGGTTTTTGTCGGGCATGTCGCATTTAGGAATCCCCTATGGTGCCAGAACAGAAAAAAATAAAAATAAAAAACACATGGCATACTATATTGGAAACTACACCCCTCAAGGAACTTAACAAGTAGTACAGTGGGCCTTAACACCCCACAGGTGTTTGATAAATGTTCAATGAAGTGGGATGTGAAAAGGAAAAATTAGATTTTTTACACTAAAATGCTGGGGTTACTCCAAATTTTTCATTTTCTCAAGTGGTGATAGGAGAAAATGTCACTGTAAATTTGTAAATACATTTCTTTGGAGTAAATACCTCATATTGGGATGTAAACAGCTCTGCGGGTGCACACCAGGTCTCAGAAGAGCAGGAGCACAGTCAGGGGCCTTGAGCATTTAATGAGCTACTATGGAGCCAGAACAGCGGGACCCCCCTCAAGGAATGTTACATGGGATACACTGAGTTAATAAAGTGGGATACAGTGGGCCGTAAAATGAAAAAAAATAGTTAATGTTCCCAGAATGATGACTCAGAGCATAGCCAAAAAATTAAAATATGCCCACCCCAAACTCTATGCTCTGAATTATCATTCTGGGAATGTGATGTGTGTGGCCATCCCTAACCTGTTGAGGCAACATAAAAAAAGTCCCTGAGTGACCCATGACCCATTTTTGGAAAAGATACCCCAGAGGTCTTATCAGGTTTTTTTTAATTTTTAAATTTTTCATAAAAGAGTTTTATTTGGCAATATAGTGGTTTATGGGATTAAAATTTGGAATGTACTCTGGACTTGGTACATCGGGGTCAAATTATTGAAAATTTAAATGAAAAGGGAAAATGTAGTACTCCATGGAAGTGTGATACTCCCTGAAGCAGTTTTTAATGCAGAGGCCCGGATGATTGGGGCAAGTGTCACACTGAGTGGTGGTGTCATTCCGTATCCCCCTCTTGTGACAAACTCTGCCTTTTTTCTTGTGACAAACTCTGCCTTTTTTTCCCTTCTCCCAGTGTGGGGGACCTGGGATGATCCTGGCACCTATATTTCCAGTTCCTTGGGAACTCCGGTCTGCTCTTTCCCAGTTGCCAAAGATCAGGGCCCTTAGGAATTCTTCTTGGAGATGGAGGAATGTCCTTGTGTTGACAGCATACTGGGACAGTAGAAAAGAGTTGTACATGGCAACCTGTGTCAAGTAGACTGCAACTTTTTTGTACCATACCCGGGTTTTCCACATGGCCATGTATGGCTTGAGGACTTGATTAAAGAGATCAACTCTCCCACATACTGATTGCAGTCCAGAATACAATCAGGCTTGAGGACCGTTGTTTTGGTACCTTGCACAGGGACAGGTGAGCTGCCAATACTATGAATTGTAGTCAGCATAAGGACATCCCTCTTATCCTTATACCTGACCAGCAACAGGTTTTCATTGGTAAGGGCACGGGACTCACCCTAGGGCGATAGGTGTCTCAACAAAATTTAGAGGGAGGCCTCTCTGGTTCTTCCGCACGGTCCCACAAGCAGACCTTTATCTGGCGGCAAGGGATGTGAACAGAGGGATGCTGGTATAAAAGTTGTCCACATACACGTGGTAACCCTTATCCAGCAATGGGTGCACAAGGTTCCAAACATGTTTTCTTCTAACACCCAGAGTGGGGGGACATTCTGGGGGTTCAATACGGGAATCCTGTCCCTCATATACTCTAAACTTGCAAGTGTACCCGGAGGTACTCTCGCAAAGTTTGTAGAGTTTCACGCCATACCACACCCTTTTCTAGGGAATATACTGGCGGAAGATGAGTATCCCCCTAAAACTGATAAGAGACTAATCTACTGAGAGCTCCCTGAGGGGTACATGCCGCATTATCAGTGTAAAGCAGGCATTTCCGAATGGCCTCGAACCACCTCCGTGCCATGGCCATACTGTAAAGCGAGGTCTGGAAGAGGACGTCTCCGCTCCAGTACTGCCTGACATTTGGTTTTTTGACTAGGCCCATATGCAGCACGGTTCCCCAAAATGTTCTTATTTTGGCTGCATTAACGGCATACCATTCATTGGACCTAGCCAAAAGCAAATCAGGGGGGTGGGCAATGAACTGTTGGGCATACAAGTTCGTTTGCTCCACCATATGATTAACACAGTTGTCACTGAAATAATAACAAAAAAAGTCTATTTCAGTGTATCTGGCCGTGTCAATACGGATTCCTGAGTCGCCAACAAACTCAGGAATCTGTGGCTGATATACCTCTGGGGGTCTCCAGACAGGTTCACCAGAAGGGAGCTCAGGTAAAATTGTCTGGGGGGGGGTTGGACTCCTATTACGAGCAGCATGGATGCTTGTACTAGTGTCGTCCACTTGGCCACTTTCATGGGGGGGTGCGTGACCTCGCCTGGCGGCATCTCTGCCGCCTTCTGGGGGACTCATCATCAGTGCTAGATGATGAGGAGGATGAGGAAGAACACAGGAAAGTAGGATCTACCTCGTCCTTACTTGCACATTCGGAGTCGGAGGCAAGTAAAGCGTATGCCTCCTCCAGCGAAAATGCCTGGTGGGCCATCGCCTTTTTTCTACGGTGGCAGGGGGAGTTGGTGGGGGGAGGGGGTGTGTGTGGGGAGGGCGCGGAAGTGTGTATGTGCTTGGTGTATACTTTATATGACATACCGTTATAATAAAAAAATCTGCTGCCCCCCAAAAAAAGGTGGCAAATGGCAGCACCCTGAAAATCTAATAGGGCCCAGGTTGCGCTGAAAAATCTGCGGGAGACCCGTGAGGACCGATTAGGGGGTAAGGGGGGGGGGGATTTAAAAAAAAAAAAACCCTACCTTTCCCTAACAGAAAAACTCACCCTGACTACAGGTGGCCGCAGGCCCTGAGGGGCACAGATCTTGGCAGAGGGGGGGTCCCTGGCTTTGGAAGAGGGAGGGTCCTCTGCCGCTGACTGAGTTCGGTGGGTGAGCATAGCTGAGAGAAGGGGACATTAACAACTCCTCTGCCAGTTGCTATTGGTCAGACCAATAGCAGTGCTCCTGAGGGGGTTGACGGGATCGCCACCTGCCCCCAGCAATAGGAGTTGATTGGCAGTGTATACTACACCACCAATCACCTTCTAATTCTGGGTCATTGGGTCACACGTGACCCATATGACCGGAATTGCCGCAGCAATTGCCGACATGGGGGGGGGGTCTCACGACCCCCCTCGGTGTTGTCAAAGGATGCCTGCTAAATGATTTAAGTAGGCATTCATCTCCCTGCCCAGCATGCGGCAGGGACTGAAATTCCCACGGGCCTACAGGTACGCTCTTGGTCTTTAAGTACCAGGGTATCAGGGCGTACCCGTTCGCACATGGTCCTTAAGGGGTTAAACCTGCAGTTTACATCCAGGCTTTGCCTATGAAAGAGGTTTCTCCAGTAGCTAGAATTGTTTCTTGTATTCCTGATCTTCTGTCATTTCTAACTTTGGCTTGGCATTCTGACCATTCTCCTGTTTTTGCGACGTTTGCACTTCTGATAACTCCTGGTACTGAATAGGCTAGTGGACTGTGACTTATTCTTTGTCTTTTGTTTAGATATTATTTCTGTTAGTCTGTGTGCTACCTTACTGAATCCTGACCTGTGTCTGTATTGTAGTTTATTATGTTGACAGTGACTTCCTTTGCTGTTTAGGGCAGATAGGAAAGAAGGCAGGGTCAGAGGGAGTGGGTCAGAATAGGGCTACACTCCTTCCTTTGGAAGAATGTCATATGGTCAGATGAAACCAAAGTAGAACTATTTGGTAAAAACTCAACTCGTCGTGTTTGGAGGAGAAAGAATGCTGAGTTGCATCCAAAGAACACCATACCTACTGTGAAGCATGAGGGTGGAAACATGCTTTGGGGCTGTTTTTCTGTGAAAGGCCAGGTTGACTGATCCGTGTAAAGGAAACAATGAATGGGGCCATTTATTGTGAGATTTTAAGTAAAACCCTCCTTCCATCAGCAAGGGTATTGAAGATGAAATGTGGCTGGGTCTTTCAGCATGGCAATAATCCCAAACACACCACCCGGGCATTGAAGAAGTAGCTTCATAAGAAGAATTTCAAGGTCCTGTAGTGGCTTAGCATGTCTCCAGATCTCAACCTCATAGAAAACCTTTGGAGGGTGTTGAAAGTCTGTGTTGCCCAGCGACAGCCCCAAAACATCACTGCTTTTTTGCCCCACTGTACCTGTACCTTTTTTACAGGTGACTGGTGACTGGGGAAAAAAACACACAAATATTTGTGGGCTCAACCAATGAATAAACAAAAGATGGGTGCTACCAATGCTTTGTAATAAGCACAATAAATACTATAAAGAAAGAGCAAAAGTACACAAAGGCACACACCAAAGGATAAATAACGTATTATGTACTTTATTTAAATCTCATATCAAACAGTGTATATATAACACACAATTAAAAACACTTAAAATCTGGGAGCCTTATGCCATGGAGGAGAACCCCAGTTGCCTGAAGATTCCCCTCAAGGGACACCCACCAATCCAAAGTTATGTATAAAGTACACACTCCCTTATTGCCGTCTACCCTTATGTATAATATACAAATATTGCACAATTGCTAGCAGCCACAAAGATGTAAACTAGTATACACAAGTATATTTACAATTATACCAATAAACAATTATACCAATAAACATACCGTCAAGGGAAAAGAAATAAGAAAATTGGGTGTCTCCCCCAAAAAAAAAAGGTCCCAACACGTTCCGTCACCCAAGGAGATTTTGTCAGGGGCACAGATGATGTTCATTTACAGTGTGATGTATTGCTTATTTCTTTTCCCTTATGTTTATTGGTACTATCGTATATATTGTGGCTGCTAGTTACTGTGCATTACTATAATTATTGTTTATTACATATACTTGTGTATACTAGTTTACATCTTTGTGGCTGTTAGAAATTGTGCAATATTACATATATATATATATATATATATATATATATATATATATATATATATATATTAGGTGTTCTTCATACAGTCAGAATGCTCAGTTATTAAATAAATGTTAAGTTTCTCATCTATGATCTTTGCAGTAATAAATCTGGGAAACATCTTATAAGTGTAATAATTTCATACTTTATGCTAAATAAAAAATTAGTACAATAGACAGTACTTAATTATTATGATTCTTCTACCTGCAAAAACAATGTTTTGCTATCTATTTCTAAAAAAATTACCATAGGAAGTGCGTCTATTTGATCATTTTTTTTTTATTAGCTTGTCAGATACTAATGGTAAAAATGTCCCTTTGTTATTGCTAAAATAGTTAATTATGAAGTTCTAAAAAATAAAGCAAAAGTTATATGGGGAGATTGATCAAAACCTGTGCAGAGGAAAAGTTGCTGAGTTGCCTATAGCAAACAATCAGATTGTTTTTTTCATTTCTTAAAAGGCCTCTGAAAAATTAAAGAAGCAACCTGGTTGTTATGGACAGTATAAAGTGCTTTCACAATGATTGCACTTTTGTGCCATGATTTGTAGTTTATATTGGTACCAATTTGGTTTAGATCATTTATGTGATAAATGATGTGACCACATATAAGCAATTCTGCTATGTTTTTTTTTTTTTATTAATGCCGAACAGGATCAATAATTGTAATAGTTTTGACAATTCTGAATGTGATTATACCAAATAGGTTGTTTTTAATGCAACGTAATATAAAAATTGCAAAGAGTATAAGAATTGAAGAATTGAATTTATAAAAATATATATTTTAGAAACAATCGTTAGATTGCTTATACTAATCCATGCTTTGGTACAGCTAAGCATTGATCAGTTAGATCAGTGTTCTGTTGGTATAGCCTGCCTGAGGCGATATCAGCAGATGTTTTCATGGGAGGTATGAAGGCCTTTAGAGAGCCTTCAGCTGCCATGGAAACTTATCAACACCCTGCTTATAAGTAATACGTTGCCCAATAGGCACCACTCCTGTTAATACACTTCTAAAATGACGCAATCTCAATTGATTGCAGCATTTAAGGGTTAAATGATGAATATAAGTGTATTTAAAGTAAGCTCACTTCATAACTGCACAATTCACATTTTTTTCAGTGTACAAGGCACAGGTGGATAGACATGTACATCATTAAAAGGTACATCCTTAAAAACTTAAGACAAATCACAAACTTCAAACCGTGAATTTACAAAATTCTAATGTACATGTACCAATCTAAGGGTTCATTTAAATGCATAGGTCAATGCCCAATATGCTAATTTATCAGATCAGTGCTCCTTTAAAGATTCTTTTACATTAGTCAATGGTTGCATGACTCTTAAGATTATATAACAGTTAAAAAAGGTCGCTAGTTTTAGATTTTTCTTCTCAATAGATGACTGTAAATATAGAATTTATTTTGCAAGCCCAAATAATTGGAATCATTATCTACAAATATGTAAGGCTGGGTTCACATATGTCTGGCATCCAACGTAGGTGAACTCAACCTAGATCTTGACACAACTGCTGCCACAACTGATGACAAGTTATCATCAGTTGTTTGGCATCCGGCATCCATTGGTTCTGCATGGCAGACAGGGGAACTTGTCCAACCATCGGGCGTCAAAACTGAGATGCTGGATGATTGTGAATTGTCCCATTGAAATGAATGGCATCAGTTCTAGCATCAGTTTCCCTCCGGAGCATGATAGAGGGAAACTATGCCGGACACCTGATCGATGTGAACCCAGCCTAAGTAGTTTTTAAGATTTCAACTTTTGCTGAACTTTCAAGTGCTATAAATTTGTATAACATCTCTTCTTCCATCTGGAATTTTTCATTTTAAATTGAGCATAGGAGAAATATCAGGATCATCTGAGGAGCAAACTTAAAGATAAATGGCACATAAACCAATAAACGAAGAGTCTCTATTGATTTACGCACCATTTATCTCTTCATACATTCTATTGAAAATGCAATTATCTTCTTAAAATACCACTGACATGTTAGGAAAGTGTATGAATAGTGGTACTGCTGTATAGTCTAGTATACATTAAGTGTTCTTGATTGAAAACAATTTTGCTTTTTACTTTAATGTGAATTTAACAGATTAAGGGTATGTTCACACTGTGGAATTACGTGAGCGGAATTCTGCGAGGGGAATTCCGCAAAGTGAATCTTAGCATCAGTGTGAATGGGTTTCCGCGAGACCCTTCACACTGTGGAATTTCAGCGGTAGACTATTCCGCCGCTGAAATTGTTCTGCACAAAGAAAGAACATGTTCATTCTTTGCGCGCAAGTCTGTGAGTACTGCATAGCCATCAGTGGTGGTGGCACAGTGCCACGAGGTCCTACCACCGGCTGACAGGCTAAAACTCCACTCGCTATATTCCGCGAGTGGAGATTCAGTGACACATCCGTAGTGTGAACATACCCTTAAACATATAAGTGCAAATTCCATTTGATATATATGCTGTTAATATAAACAGTAAAATAGCCTTTCTGTTGATATGTGAATTAATGATAATTGTTGTCTAATGTAAATATTAGCATTTTGCAACATACTAATAGGCAGTAAATTGCAATATTTTACTTCTCTTTTTGCTGTCAGTGAATGGGAATATTCATTCTCATATTAAAAAAAACTAAAACATTGTATCTGGGTCATACCTCTTACATGACTAAAAATCTGGTTCACTCACTTTGTATTTACACACTGGTGATTGTGCCCTGATAATGTTGTACTCATGTAAGGTATAAATGTGTAGGGAAAACCGTCTGAGGTACAATTCTTTGTATACAGTTCAGGTATATTGGACGCTGACTATGCCCTTTAAGAGTAAGGTGATAAAGATTAGCTATATGTCCAGAACACACATTCAAGTAGATACCCTCATTCAAGATTTTCTGTGCTTTACATGTGGTGGCCACCAGGCTACAAAAAAAAACTAGTTTGTGGGCAAAAACCATACATATATGCCAGATTGAGCTGCATTTAATTTTTTTTTTTTTCAAAGGAGAAGTTTCACATCCATAAAACTGATTCCCTATCCACAGGTTAGGGGATACATTTTAGATTGTGGGGGTCTGACCGCTGGGACCCTCTGCGATCTTCTATTTGAGCCCCGGCTGCTATTGGGAACAGAACGCTACGACCCCCACACGAAGTGACGGTTGACAACCCCCTCATATATCTCTATGGGAGAGCCGAAGATAGTCAAACGGCACTCCCATAGAGCTACATGGAGGGGGTGTGACGGGCGGGGTTTGACACGCCCTGTTCCTGGAGAGAGCTGGGACCCTGTACAGGAGATTGTGGCATTCCCAGCGGTCAGCCCCCCTTTATCTAAAACTTATTCCCTATACTGCAGATATGGGATATGTTTTTGTACATGATATATCTTCTTTAAGCACTGACGGCCACTTTTCCATTCACTCTACAGCTGTGTGAAGCCAGCTTTAGTATGCATGAAAAAAATGCATGTAATGTAAAAAAGTATTTAATGCTGATTTTAAAATAAATACTGTTCAATATACATGTGTACTGTATTTTTCAACATATTTTTTACACCATGTTAATATATCCTAATATGTAAAACCATGTGATCAAATACACTAAGTAGATAAAACCACAAGTCAGCATAGTGTTTGACCATAGTGTGGCCCCATCCCAGCCTCTTGGTGACCATGAGGGCTTACCTAAAAGAACCCAACTACTGTGATACTATTACAGGCATGTCTATTCTTTCTTCCACAGTGCTGAATAATGGACAACAAAAGGCGTTGGTGATTATTTTTTTTTAAATTAACTATAGAGCTAAATATAACTCTATACTATAACTCTATTAGCTAAAGGATATATAAATGGTTCCCTGCAGAGCTGATGACTTTTTGCATTAAATTAACACAATCCATGTAGCCATGTGCTATTCTGTTAGAAGAGATTATGAAGATTTATATGACATGGGGTCTAAAGAATAGAAAGTTGGAAACAGAAATTTCCTCATGTTTTATATCCTATAGTACAGGTCATATGTTTGTTATTTTATTAGTTAGTAAAGAAATGTGTTCCCACTATCTTTAATGTACTAAAAGTCCACCTTTGGTTTATGGTTGGAAAGATAATTGATAATACAATTCTCTTGTTCACCGGTACATAGCAAGTCAATATTTTCCATTTGGTCAGTTGTTATTGGGCTACTCCTTCCTTTTATGCCCTTGTTCCAGTTTTTAATGTCAAGAAATCACTTTTTCTGAGTTATATTGTGCAGAAATGTGAGGTGTTTGGAGATTAATCTTTAAATTGTGTTTGGGGAAATGTAACTGTTGAAACAAAAAAGAGAGAATTGAGCAGTTATATGAGTTGCAAAGTAATAGTTTAGCAGGAAAGCAAGCGTTTTAATCTGAAATAATAGTAACTCTCAGAAAGCAATAGGACCCAGATTTATCAATCTGTGCCAAATACTATTTTGTCTTGGACAGATTGAAAAATCCAAGTCCAAGTTTTCTTTTTTAAACCCTGCTAAACATTTAAGGGCAATGTTCCATGACAAAAAATAAATAAATAAAAATGCACAAAGCTCTAGTGCAACCAATGATGCCATCTTTAGCGTACTACTTACATAGATACTATATAAAGTTACTATTAGCTGAATATTTATGAAGAAAATCTATATATTTCAATGGCCACTACATTGTCATAATAGAGATGCACTTTTAAAAGTTCTGATTGGTTGGTTCACCGCAATTCAACAAAAAGAATCCAAACTACTCATGTAGCTCTAAAGCTAGTGTATAAAACCCGGGGGGAGATTTATTTAAACTTGTGTAGACTAAGAGTGGTGCAGTTACCCATAACAACCAGACAGATTTATTCTATCATTTTTGACAGGCTTTAAAAAAAAAAAAATGAATTAAGCATTCTGATTGGATACTAAGGGCAACTGCACCACTCTTCCTCTACACAGGTTTTGATAAATCTCCCACTAGGAGTGTATCTAAGCCATTATAAGCTGTTTTCGGCAGTCAATGGCTTTTTATTAAAGGGGTACTCCGGTGTAAAACTTTTTTTTTTTTTTAAGTCAACTGGTGCCAGAAAGTTAAACAGATTTGTAAATTACATCTATTAAAAAAAATCTTAATCCTTCCAGTACTTATTAGCTGCTGAATAATACAGAGGAAATTATTTTCTTTTTGGAACAAAGAGCTCTCGAATCACAAGCACAGTGCTCTGTGCTGACATCTCTGACCTTTTTAGGAACTGTCCAGAGCAGCATATGTTTGCTATGGGGATTTTATCCTACTCTGGACAGTTTTAATATGGACAGAGATGTCAGCAGAGAGCACTGTGCTCGTGATGTCACCAGAGAGCTCTGTGTTCCAAAAAGAAAATAATTTCCTCTGTAGTATTCAGCAGCTAATACGTACTGGGAGGATTAAGATTTTTTAATAGAAGTGATTTACAAATCAGTTTAACTTTCTTGCACCAGTTGATATAAAAAAAAAAGTTTTCCACCGGAGTATCCCTTTAAGCATTCTGAAAAATATCCCATTTTGGGAGTGATAATGTTGTAACTGTAAGGTGAAAAAGCAACGTTTTTTTGCAATCCTTCAAAAAAATGATTATTCAAAAAAATGATTATCCAAAAAAATGATTATCCGACCCTCTACTCCAAACCCTGCAACCTGGATTCTAATAATTTTTCCCACCTACTGCATGGCAGAATACTGATGTGTATGCTATTGAGCCTGGGTGTGTAGCAATTATAAACCAGGCACTGGTTGGCTGATGCTAAGCCAACGAGTGTAAAGATCATATTAGCACCTCGTTTTCAGATCATTCAATAACCTGGAAAGTGAGTGTGCTGGGAACCCTATCACCTGCTCTGCTTCATGACATCTGGAGTCAGAATGGTAGCTAACAATGTAGATAAACTCTGTTTCCCAACACTGCCACTGCCACACAGAAGAGAACAATGCCCACCATAGGATGTGACCAGTCCAGAGCTGGTTAGTACTGCTTGCCCATCCAAATAGCATGGCTTTGACTTTTGTTCACTAGTTGCGGACCCCTTTACTAGAGAGACAAATTACCTTCTTCTGGAGGACAATCACAAATAATATATGTGCACAGGCCCTCAAATAAAATCAAATAAGTGGGTATCTACATGTAAATAATGCTAGTAACATCTACTATTTAGATTTTTCATTGATTTATCAATCTGCCTGAAACCAAAACTGTCTGCTTTTGCCTAAACAACCAATCACAGCTCAACTTTTATTTTACCAGAGCTTGTTAAAGGGGTATTCCATCCTTAGACATCTTATCCCCTATCCAACGGATAAGAGATAAGATGTCTGATCGCGGGGGTCCTGCCACTGGGACCCACACGATCTTCGGCATTTTGTGCCGGGCACTGCTCAGGAGACGGAGATGTGATGTCATGCCACTCCCCCTCGCAACATCAACCCACGCCCCCTCCATCCATGTCTATGGGAGGAGGAGTGATGTCTAAGGCCAGAATACCCCATTAACATATAAAAGCTGAGCTGTTGGTTATTTTGGGAAAATGCAGACAGTTTTTGCTTAAGGTCACTTGATTCATCTGGGCCATTGTGAAATTATCTCATTAACCGCTACAACCTATACTTAAAGAAGATGTCCAATGGAAGACAGATTATCCCCTATCTGCAGGATAGAGCATAAATGTCTGATTGCAGGGGGGCCCTTGCTCTGCTTCCAGAAATGATGTTTCACGCCCAGCACTGACGCTGGTCGAAACACATGACCTCCATTTATTTCTCCCATAAAAAAGAATGGAGCCACATTTGGCATTTGAAAAGCACATTTTGCTGAAATGTTTTTTTTTTTTTTTTGGGGGGGGGGGGGGGGGGCATGTCGCATTTAGGAAGCCCCTATGGTGCCAGAACAGAAAGAAAAAAAAAACACACGGCACACTATTTTGGAAACTACACCCCTCAAGGAACGTAACAAGGGGTACAGTGAGCCTTAACAACCCCCACAGGTGCTTGACGACTTTTAGTTAAAGTCGGATGTGTAAATGAAATTTTAATTTTTTCACTAAGATGCTGGTTTTCCCCCAAATTTTACATTTTTACAAGTGGTAATAGGAAAAAATGCCCCCCAAAATTTGTAACCCCATTTCTTCTGAGTATGGAAATACCCCATGTGTGGACGTTAAGTGCTCTGCTGCCGCACTACAATGCTCAGAAGAAAGGGAGCACCATTGGGCTTTTGGAGAGAGAATTTGCTTGGACCGGAAGTCGGGGGCCATGAGCATTTACAAAGCCCCGTGGTGCCAGAACAGTCGACCCTCCCCACATGTGACCCCATTTTGGAAACTACACCCCTCACAGAATGTAATAAGGGCTGCAGTGAGCATTTACACCCCACTGGAGTTTGACAGATCTTTAGAACAGTGGGCTGTGCAAATGAAAAATTAAATTTTTCATTTTCACGGACCACTATTCTAAAAATCTACCAGACACCTGCATCCCTTATTACATTCCATGAGGGGTGTAGTTTCCAAAATGGGCTCACATGTGGGGGGGTCCATTGTTCTGACATTTTGGGGGCTTTGTAAACACACATGGCCTTCAATTCCGGAACAAATTTTCTCTCCAAAAGCCCAATGGCACTTGTTCTCTTCTGAGCATTGTAGTTCGCCCGCAGAGCCCTTTACATCAACATATGGGGTATGTTTCTACTCAGAAGAAATGGGGTTACAATTTTTAGGGGGCCATTTTATCCTATTTTCCCTTGTGAAAATGAAAAATTTAGGGTAAGACCTGATTTTTAGTCAAAAAAAAATATTTTTTCACTTTCCCATCCAAATTTAACAAAAAATTGTCAAACAACTTTGGGGCGTTAAGGCTCAATATACCCCTTGTTATGGGTGTAATTTCCAAAATGGGGTCACATGTGGGTATTTAATTTTTTTTGTCAGAACCACAGAAATATCAGCCACCCCTGTGCAAATCACCAAATTAGGACTCAAATGTACATAGTGCGCTCTCACTCCTGATCCTTGTTGTACGTCCGCAGAGGAATTTACACCCACATATGGGGTATTTCCGTACTAAGGGGAAATTGCGTTACAAATTTTGGGGGTCTTTTTTTCCATTTACCTCTTGTGGAAATAAAAAAAAGGATGGGGCAACACCAGCATGTTAATGTAATTTATTTATTTTTTTTCTACACTAACAGGCCAGTGTAGACCCCAACTTTTCCATTTCATAAGGGGTAAAAGGAGAAAAATCCCCCCAAAATTTGTAACTTGATTGCTCCTGAACACGGAAATCCCCATATGTGGCCCTAATCTGTTTCCTTGAAATACGACAGGGCTCTGGAACGAGAGAGAGCACCATGAGCATTTGAGAACTAAATTAGGGATTGCATAGGGGTGGACATAGGGGTATTCATCGCCAATGATTTCCAAACAGGGTGCTATAGCTGTTGCTAAACTCCATGCATGCCTGGACAGTCAGTGGCTGTACGAAAATGCTGGGAGTTGTTGTTTTGCAACAGCTGGAGGCTCTGTTTTGGAAACATTGCCATACAATACGTTTTTCATTTTTACTGGGGGGTGTAAGGGGGGTGTATATTTAGTGTTTTACCCTTTATTTCGTATTTGTGCAGTGTAGTGTAGTGTTTCACGGTACATTCACACAGGCGGGGGTTTATGGTGAGTTTCCCGCTAGGAGTTTGAGCTGCAGCGGAAAATTTGCCACAGCTCAAACTTGAAGCAGGAAACTCACTGTAAACCACCGCCCGTGTTAAAGGGGTTCTCCGGTGCTTAAACGTCTTATCCCCTATCCAAAGCATAGGGGATAAGATGCCTGATCGAGGGAGTCCCGCCGCTGGGGACCCCCGGGATCATGCACGCGGCACCCCGTTTGTAATCAGTCCCCGGAGCGTGTTCGCTCCTGGACTGATTACCGGCGACTACAGGGCGGGCGGAGTGTGACGCCACGCCTGAGCCGGCGTGTGACGTCACGCTCCGCCCCTCAATGCAAGCCTACGGGAGGGGGCATGATAGCTATCACGCCCCCTCCCGTAGGCTTGCATTGCGGGGCAGAGCGTGACGTCACACGCCGCCCGCCCTGTAGTCGCCCGTAATCAGACCTGGAGATAACACGCTCCGGGGACTGATTACAAACAGGGTGCCGCGTGCATGATCCCGGGGGTCCCCAGCGGCGGGACTCCCGCGATCAGGCATCTTATCCCCTATCCTTTTGATAGGGGATAAGATGTTTAAGCCCCGGAGAACCCCTTTAATGTACCCTGTATATTCACATGGGGGGTGGGGCAAACCTGCAGCTGTTGCAAGACTACAACTCTACAACTGACAGACCGTGCATGCTGGGAGTTGTACTTTTGCAACAGAGGAGGCACACTCGTTGGAAAACCTTCAGTTAGGTTCTGTTACCTAACTCAGTATTATCCAACCAGGGTGCCTCCAGCTGTTGCAAAACTACAACTCAATTTAGCCAAACAACAACACGGCAAACATTAAGCGCCGTATGTAGGTCCCGGGGGTACCAATATATATCCAAAAACAAAGAGACCCACAATACTAATATTATTTGAAAAAGTATAACAATCTTTATTAGACAATATCAAACAAACAATTAAAAATAATTAAAAGGCAGAAGATGACCTTAGGCAGGAGATAACAAGTGCCAGTGACCCTGGTATGGGCGATGTAGATATTCAGTCAAGAGCATACACAATGTAAAACTGGCACGGCTGCAAACTCGTAATATAGTATAATATAGATATAACATCTAACATACGTCAGTATAACATGGGGAGCAGCAATGCAGTATAACAGACATGAATAGGGACCCAAAATGAGTAATACCTAAAGAGACTACCTGTCATATATCCACAAGCCATATGGCTTGTGGGTATATGACAGGTAGTCTCTTTAGGTATTACTCATTTTGGGTCCCTATTCATGTCTGTTATACTGCATTGCTGCTCCCCATGTTATACTGACGTATGTTAGATGCTATATCTATACTATATTACGAGTTTGCAGCCGTGCCAGTTTTACATTGTGTATGCTCTTGACTGAATATCTACATCGCCCATACCAGGGTCACTAGCACTTGTTATCTCCTGCCTAAGGTCATCTTCTGCCTTTTAATTATTTTTAATTGTTTGTTTTATATTGTCTAATAAAGATTGTTATACTTTTTCAGATAATATTAGTATTGTGGGTCTCTTTGTTTTTGGATATATAAAACTACAACTCCCAGCATGTACTGATCACCAAAGGGCATGCTGGGAGATGAAGTAATGCAACAGCTGGAGGTAAGCAACTACAACTTCAAGGAGGGCGAGACAGCTGTTTGCTGTTCGTGCATGCTGAGAGTTGTAGTTTTGCAAGATTTAGAGGGTCACGGTTTAGAAACCACAGCACCATGATCACCAAACTGTGGTCCTCCAGATGTTGCAAAACTACAAATCTCTACATGTCCAGACAGCAAACTGCTGTGTGGGCATGCTGGGAGTTGTAATTTTGCAAGATCTAGATGGCCACAGTTTAAAGACCACTGAACAGTGATCTCCAAACTGTAGCCCTCCAGCTGTTGCAAAACTACAAATCCCAGCATGCCAAAACAGCAAACAGCTGTCTGGGCATGCTGGGTGTTGTAGTTTTGCAACATCTGGAGGGTTACCATTTAGAGACCGCTGCATAGTGGTCTTTGAACTGTAGCCCTCCAGATGTTGCTAGGCAACAACTTAACAGCTTCCGTAGGATCACTGCACCAGGGAGCCACACGTCATCTCCGCCCGCAGCCGACCGCCGCCAGCCACTGGTAAGTGACCTCCGTCATCTGTCACTGCCAGTTCCCCCATTCTGCCCATACTGCAGGGTGGGCCATTTATATGCATCCACCTTAATAAAATGGGAATGGTTGGTGATATCAACTTCCTGTTTATGGCACATTAGTATATGTGAGGGGGGAAACTTTTCAAGATGGGTGGTGACCACGGTGGTCATTTTGAAGTCAGCCATTTTGAATCCAACTTTTTTTTTCAATAGGAAGAGGGTCATGTGACACATCAAACTTATTGGGAATTTCACAAGAAAAACAATGATGTGCTTGGTTTTAACATAACTTTTTTCTTTCATGAGATATTTACAAGTTTCTGATCACTTATAAAATGTCTTCAATGTGCTGCCCATTGTGTTGGATTGTCAATGCAACCCTTTTCTCCCATTCTTCACACACTGATAGCAACACCGCAGGAGAAATGCTAGCACAGGCTTCCAGTATCCGTAGCTTACGGTGCTGCAGAATGGGCAAAACAAAAATTGGAACAGGACCCTCAGTTTACGCAGAAGGTTTTGTTCATTGATGAGGCAAACTTTTATGTGAATGGTGAAGTTAACAAACAAAACCACCGCTATTGGTCTGACACTAACCCACATTGGATAGATCCCTCCAAGACTGTTGGAACACAAAAATTTATGGTATGGTGTGGTATATGGGGTACAAAGATAGTGGGGCCATTCTTTATCAATGGAAACCTCAAGACCACTGGATATGCGACATTGCTACATGATGATGTGTTTCCCTCTTTATGCACTGAAGCTGGCACATTCCTTGAGTTTTTCCAGCAAGATGGCGCACCACCACATTATGGGTGTCAGGTCTGAGCATTCCTAGATGAACATATTCCTGGAAAGTGGATTGGTCATAGTGGGCCACTTGTATGGCCCCCAATGTCTCCTGATCTGACCCCCTTAGACTTTTATCTTTGGGGTCATCTGAAGGCAATTGTCTATGCTGTGAAGATACGAGATGTGCAGCACCTGAAACTACGGATACTGGAAGCCTGTGCTGGCATTTCTCCTGCAGTGTTGCTATCAGTGTGTGAAGACTGGGAGAAGAGGGTTGCATTGACATTCCAACACAATGGGCAGCACATTGAACACATTTTATAAGTGGTCAGAAACTTGTAAATAACTCATGAAAGAATAAAGTTACCTTAAAAACAAGCTCATCATTGTTTTTCTTGTGAAATTCCCAATAAGTTTGATGGGTCACAGGAGCCTCTTCCTGTTGAAAAATCTAAAGTTGGATTCAAAATGGCTGACTTCAAAATGGCCACCATGGTCACCATCCATCTTGAAAATTTTCCCCCCTCACATATACTAATGTGCCACAAACAGGAAGTTAATATTACGAACCATTCCCATTTTATTAAGGTGTATCTATATATATGGCCCACCCTGTACAGTGTGTGGGCAGAGCAGGGGAACAGAACTTTAACCCCCCACCCTCGATCTGCTATTGGTCGGTCGCTTCTGACCTACCAATAGCAGGGATAGGAGGGGTGGCACCCCTGCCATCTCACTCCTATCCCTTCAGGGGGATCGTGGGTTTCTTTGACAGCCCCGATCCCACTTATTTTCCGGGTCACCAGGTCACTGGAGACCCGTATGACCCGGAATCGCCACAGATCACCGGTCTGGATTGACCGGCAATTTGCAGTGATAGCCGGTATGGGGGGGGGGGGGGATGCATCGGCAATGTGCCGGGATGCCTGCTGAAGGATTTCAGCAGGCATCCAGTCCTGTCCCCGATCGGCTAGCGGCAGGGACAGATATCCCCACGGGCGTACCTGTACACCCTCAGTCCTTAAGGGGTTAAACCTGTTTTTCTGGCAATCCTTTTTATTCACACATATAGGAGATGGTATATGAATATAATCATTTATGAAACATATATAATGCTTATTTAAATTTAAGTGTAACATCACTGATAACTAAGTGCTCCTGATGAAACATTAGAACCTATAGATGAGGCAGTCTTATAGCTACAGTAACTTCAAAATGGTGTCATATACTTGTATGAATGATAATGGCATTTTGTTCTGGTTAAATTATAACACCAATGCAAAGACAATGGTTTATTGATCAATTTTAAAATTAAAAGAGTTGGCTTGCTTTAGTCGAAAGGGTCTGTTTATTTTTCAGAACCACCGACACTAGAGAAAATCTATGAATTCAGACTCAAAGTAAACTCATGTGAAAGAGGCCAAACTAAACCTAAATCTATTTTCAATAGTTCTGATTTCATGGAGAAAGCTTGAATGAGACTGTCGACTGTCCCATTCCAGACTTCTTCAAGGAATTATAACACTTGTAAAATTAAACAAATTTTATTAGACTCGTTGAATGGATTGGAGTGATTTATTAGAATGGAGTGATTTATTAGATTTGGGTTTGGTTAACCTCAGTGTAGATTTATTCAACTTTAATTACCACTCTTTTATGTAGACTATATGTAGGCTATAAGTGCTGCAATACTGCGGCAGCTGGAGAACAAGAGTGTTGTTGTTCATGTATAAAAAAAATGCTATATTAAAAGTCAACACAAATCTAGAAAAAATTATAAGAACATTGTTACCTTCTATTTGCAATATGATTTTTCTATAATATAAATAGAATTAAAAGAAATGAGGAACATTAAACTTCACATCTTCAGATAAAGCACTAGCAACGTTTACTGTGTGTTTCTCATTCCCTAAAGGAAAACAAATATAAATAACTTTCCGCTTATTATCTACCGGGCTTTACTACTTACATAGTCATTCATCTCAATATTGTACTGTGGTGTAAAGACATAATGTTAAGCATGGATTCAATAAATGTCACTTGGTGTACACTCTGTAAAAGCATTGTGGCAATGATCATTCAACATGTTTAACAGATGCAGAATCCATCAAGGGACTTAACACACTGTTATAGATACCAAGTATTTCTTTTTTGCTTCTTCGTTACACTTTCTACTCTTCTTCTTTTCTGTTCTTTTTTCAATTTTCCAATGTCTATCCTAGTCCTGCTCATGAATGTAAACAATTTTCAACAGTGAAAAATGTTAGAAATAGGGTCACCTGCACTTTATACCTGTATATTTAGGTTATTTCCTTTTAATATGCTAAGATTTCTTTGGAAACACTACAAGAAAGATTAATATCAGAAAATACATGTTGCATACAGCATGTAACCATTGAAATCATGTAGTATTGCCTATTTCATTGGTGCAAATTAATGACAGTGAATCAACACAAAATCTGAAAATATATTTAATAATTTTGATTTTCTGTTTTATTTGATTGTTGGCATTTGATGTTTTTAGTGTTTATTATTACCCCATCTCCTGCAGTAGTAAACAGTTTGATCAGTTCATGAATTCAGAGACTTTATGCCTGTAGTTCCTGTCTGCATTTCTTATAATATCATTTACCTATTCTGCAGACTGAATTCAGAACACTTAGCTACATTAAAACTAGAAACAATTAGACACTTCAATTTGATGACCTTCTTTATGACCATCTATTGAAAAGTAATAGTAAGAGATGATTCCTTACTATTAGGAATCCTTTAGTTAATTACACAATAAATATGTATGCTTATAAACTTATAGTACAGACAAAATGCTGATTCTTAGATTCTCCCGATCGGAACTAATGTTTAACCCCTTAGGGACGGAGCATTTTTTGCAAATCTGACCACTGTCACTTTAAGCATTAATAACTCTGGGATGCTTTTACTTATAAATTTGATTCCGAGATTGTTTTTTCGTGACATATTCTACTTTATGGTAGTGGTAAATTTTTGTCGATACTTGCATCATTTCTTGGAGAAAAATTCCAAAATGTTATGAACATTTTGAAAATTTGCATTTTTCTAACTTTGAAGCTCTCTGCTTGTAAGGAAAATAGACATTCCAAATAAATTATATATTGATTCACAAATACAATATGTCTACTTTATATTTGCATCATAAAGTTGAGATGTTTTTACTTTTGGAAGACATCAGAGGGCTTCAAAGTTCACCAGCAATTTTCCAATTTTCAGTTCAGGTTTGAAGTGGATTTGAAGGGCCTTCCTATTAGAAATACCCCACAAATGACCCAATTATTAAAACTGCACACCTCAAAGTATCCAAAATGACATTCAGTAAGTTTGTTAACCCTTTAGGTGTTTCACAGGAATAGCAGCAAAGTGAAGGAGAAAATTCCAAATCTTCATTTTTTACACTCGCATGTTCTTGTAGACCCAGTTTTTGAATTTTTACAAGTGGTAATAGGAGAAAAAGCTTCCAAAAATGTGTAAACCAATTTCTCTCGAGTAAGGAAATACCTCATATGTGTATGTCAAGTGTTCGGTGGGCGCAGTAGAGGGCTCAGAATGGAAGGAGCAACAATGGGATTTTGGAGAGTGAATTTTGCTGAAATGGTTTTTGGGGGGCATGTCACATTTAGGAAGCCCCTATGGTGCCAGAACAGTAGAAAACCTCACATGGCATACCATTTTGGAAACTACACCCCTCAAGGCACGTAACAAGGGGTCCAGGGAGCCTTAACACCCCGCAGGTGTTTGACGACTTTTCGTTAAAATCGGATGTGCAGTGCAGTTTCTTCCCTAAATTTACCATTTTTACCAAGGGTTATGGGAGAGAATGCCCCCCAAAATTTGTAACCCATTCTCTTCTGAGTATGGAAATACCCCATGTTAGGACGTAAAATGCTTTGCGGGCGAAATACAATGCTCAGAAGATGCCATTGAGCTTTTGGAAAGAGAATTCATTTGGAATGGTAGTCAGGGGCCATGTGCGTTTACAAAGCCCCCTGTGGTGCAAGAACAGTCGACCCCCCACATGTGACCCCATTTTGGAAACTACACCCCTCACAGAATTTAATAAGGGGTGCAGTGAGTATTTACACCCCACTGGTGTTTAACAGATCTTTGGAACAGTGGACTGTGCAAATGAAAAATTTTCATTTTCATTTTCACGGACCACTGTTCCAAAAATCTGTCAGACACATGTGGGGCATAAATGCTCACTGTACCCCTTATTAAATTACACGAGGGGTGTAGTTTCCAAAATGGGGTCACATGTCGGGGGGGGGTCCATTGTTCTGGCACTATGGGGGCTTTGTAAACTCATGTGGCCTTCAATTCTGGACACGTTTTCTCTTCATAATCCCAATGGCGCTCCTTCTCTTCTGAGCATTGTAGTGCGCCCACCGAGCACTTTACATCCACATATGGGGTATGTTATTATTCAGAGGAAATGGGGTTACAAATTTTGGGGGGCTTTTTTCCTATTTTCCCTTGTGAAAATGAAACATTTAGGGTAACACCAGCATTTTAGTGAAAACTTTTTTTTTTTTTTCCCATCCAACTTTAATGAAAATTCGTCAAACACCTGTGGGGTGTAAATGCTCACTATACCCCTTGTTACGTTCCGTGGGGGTTGTAGTTTCCAAAATGGGGTCACATGTGGGTATTTATGTTTTTGCGTTTATGTCAGAACCACTGTAAAATCAGCCACCCCTGTGCAAATCACGAATTTAGGCCTCAAATATACATGGTGCGCTCTCACTCCTGAGCCTTGTTGTGCGCCCGCAGAGCGTTTTACGCCCACATATGGGGTATTTCCGTACTCAGGAGAAATTGCGTTACTAATTTTGGGGGGCTTTTTTCCCTTTTACTGCTTGTGAAAATAAAAAGTAGGGGGCAACACCAGCATGTTAGTGTAAACATTTTTTTTTTTTTACACTAACAGGCTGGTGTAACCCCCAACTTTTCCTTTTCATAAGGGATAAAAGTAGAAAAAGCCCCCTAAAATTTGTAGTGCAATTTCTACCGATTACGGAAATACCCCATATGTGGCCCTAAACTGTTTCCTTGAAATACGACAGGGCTCTGAAGTGAGAGAGCGCCATGCGCATTTGAGGACTAAATTAGGAATTGAATAGGGGTGGACATAGGGGTATTCTACACCAGTGATTCCCAAACAGGGTGCCTCCAGCTGTTGCTTAACTCCTAGAATGCCTGGACAGTCAGTGGCTGTCCAGAAATGCTGGGAGTTGTTGTTTTGCAACAGCTGGAGGGTCCGTTTTGTGAACCCTGCCATACAATACGTTTTTCATTTTTATTGGGGGGACAGTGTAAGGGGGTATATATGTAGTGTTTTACCCTTTATTATGTGTTAGTGTAGTGTAGTGTAGTGTTTTTAGGGTACATTCGCACTGGTGTGTTCGGGTGAGTTTCCCGCTGGGAGTTTGCGCTGCAGAAAAAATTTGCCGGAGACCAAACTTGAAGCAGGAAACTTACTGTAAACCTGCCCATGTGTATGTACCCTGTACGTTCACATGGGGGGACAAACATCCAGCTGTTTCAAAACCACAACTCCCAGCATGCACTGACAGTGCATGCTGGGAGTTGTACTTTGCAACAGCTGGAGGCACACTGGTTGGAAAACCTTCAGTTAGGTTCTGTTACCTAACAGTATTTTCCAACCAGTGTGCCTCCAGCTGTTGCAAAACTACAACTCCCAGCATGTACTAATCGCCAAAGGGCATGCTGGGAGATGTAGTTATGCAACAGCTGAAGGTTACGCAACTGCAACTCCCAGCATGCCGAGACAGCTGTTTGCTGTTTCAGCATGCTGGGATTTGCAGTTTTGCAACATCTGGAGGGCTACAGTTTATAGACCACTGCCCAGTGATTTCCAAACTGTGACCCTTCAGATGTTGCAAAACTACAAATCCCAGCATGTCCAGACAGCAAAGAGCTGTTTTAGCATGCTAGGAGTTGTAGTTTTGCAACATCTGGAGGGATACAGTTTAGAGACCACTATATAGTGATCTCAAACTGCAGCCCTCCAGCTGTTGCAAAACTACATATTCCAGCATGCCCAAACAGCAAACAGCTGTCTGGGCATGCTGCGAGTTGTAGTTTTGCAACATCTGGAGGGCTACAGTCTCAGACTGTAGCCCTCCAGATGTTGCTAGGCAACTTTCCAGCTTCCGTAGGATCCAGGGAGCTGTCCTCTTCTGCCGCACGCTGAATGCCGCCCGCGCCGATCTCCGTCGCCGCCCGCCGATCACCGTCGCCCACAGCCTCCGGAGGGGTAAGTGGACCTTCGGCATTCGGTCCCTGTCATTTTTCCCGTCCTGCCCCGCCTATTGTGGGTGGGCAGGACGGGGAAAACAAAAGTAAACCCCCCTGTCCCTGATCTGCTATTGGTGGTCGCGTCTAGACCACCAATAGCAGAGATAGGAGGGGTGGCACCCCTGCCACCTCACTCCTATCGCTGTTGGGGGATCGTAGTTGTCTTAGACAACCGCGATCCCTCTTCTATTCCGGGTCACCGGGTCACCATAGACCCGTAATGACCCGGAATCGGTGCAAATCGCAAGTGTGAATTTACTTGCGATTTGCGCCGATCGCCGACATGGGGGGGTCTAATGCTAATATCTATCAGCAGGCACCCCGGCCCGGTCCCTGCCTCGTGCCCTTCGTCCATAACCCCTTAAGGACCAAGGACGTACAGGTACGTCCTTGGTCCTGCTCCCGTGATATAACGCGGGGTTACACGGTAACCCCGCATCATATCACGGTGGGCCCGGCGTCATAGTTAAGCCGGGACTCGCCGCTAATAGCGCGCAGCGACGATCGTGGCTAAAAGTGAAAATAAAAGCTGCCGGTTAACTCAGTGGGCTGTTCGGGATAGCTGCTGTGAAATCGCGGCATCCCGAACAGCTTACAGGACAGCGGGAGGGCCCCTACCTGCCTCCTCGCTGTCCGATCGCCGAATGACTGCTCAGTGCCTGAATTCCAGGCATGAGAAGTCAAGCGGCAGAATCATCGATCACTGGTTTCCTATGAGAAACCAGTGATCAATGATAAAGATCAGTGTGTGCAGTGTTATAGGTCCCTATGGGAGCTATAACACTGCAAAAAAAAAGTGAAAAAAAAAAAGTGAATAAAAATCATTTAACCTATTAAAAGTTTGAATCACCCCCCTTTTCCCATAAAAATGTCCGAATTATAAAAATATATCATTAATTAAACCGCTCGGTCAATGGTGTACGCGCAAAAAAATCCCAAAGTCCAAAATAGTGCATTTTTGGTCACTTTTTATATCATTTAGATCAATAAGTCCTATCAATGCAAAAATGGTACCGTTAAAAACTTCAGATAACGGCGCAAAAAATGAGCCCTCATACCGCCCCATAAACGGAAAAATAAAAAAGTTATAGGTGTCAGAAGATGACAATTTTAAACGTATTAATTTTCCTGCATATAGTCATGATTTTTTCCAGAAGTATGACAAAATCAAACCTATATAAGTATGGTATCATTTTAATCGTATGGACCTACAGAATAAAGATAAGGTGTCATTTTTACAGAAAAATTTACTACGTAGAAACGGAAGCCCCCAAAAGTTACAAAACTGCGTTTTTTTTTTCAATTTTGTCGCACAATGATTTTTTTTTTTCGTTTCACCGTAGATTTTTGGGCAAAATGACTAATGTCATTACAAAGTAGAATTGGTAGCGCAAAAAATAAGCAATCATATGGATTTTTAGGTGCAAAATTGAAAGAGTTAGGATTTTTTTAAAGCCAAGAAGCAAAAAACGAAAATGCAAAAATGGAAAAAACCCCGGTCCTTAAGGGGTTAAGTACCAGGACACAGGGGCGTATGCATACGCCCTTCATCCCCAAGAGGTTAAAGAGAACCTTTTAGTGATCTCTCACCTTCCTTCTTTCTATCTACTGCATTTCAAAGGCATTGTTACGCCGAGCGCTCCGGGTCCCCGCTCCTCCCCGGAGCGCTCGCTACACTCCTCTCACTGCAGCGCTCCGGGCCCGGGGCGCTGCGATACCGCCTCTGGCCGGGATGCGATTCGCGATGCGGGTAGCGCCCGCTCGCGATGCGCACCCCGGCTCCCGTACCTGACTCGCTCTCCGTCAGTTCTGTCCCGGCGCGCGCGGCCCCGCTCCCTAGGGCGCGCGCGCGCCGGGTCTCTGCGATTTAAAGGGCCACTGCGCCGCTGATTGGCGCAGTGGTTCCAATTAGTGTTTACACCTGTGCACTTCCCTATATCACCTCACTTCCCCTTCACTCCCTCGCCGGATCTTGTTGCCTTAGTGCCAGTGAAAGCGTTTCCTTGTGTGTTCCTAGCCTGTGTTCCAGACCTCCTGCCGTTGCCCCTGACTACGATCCTTGCTGCCTGCCCCGACCTTCTGCTACGTCCGACCTTGCTTCTGTCTACTCCCTTGTACCGCGCCTATCTTCAGCAGCCAGAGAGGTTGAGCCGTTGCTAGGGGATACGACCTGGTCACTACCGCCGCAGCAAGACCATCCCGCTTTGCGGCGGGCTCTGGTGAAAACCAGTAGTGACTTAGAACCGATCCTCTAGCACGGTCCACGCCAATCCCTCTCTGGCACAGAGGATCCACTACCTGCCAGCCGGCATCGTGACAGTAGATCCGGCCATGGATCCCGCTGAAGTTCCTCTGCCAGTTGTCGCTGACCTCACCACGGTGGTCGCCCAGCAGTCACAACAGATTGCGCAACAAGGCCAACAGCTGTCTCAACTGACTGTTATGCTACAACAGTTACTACCACAGCTCCAGCAACCATCTCCTCCGCCAGCTCCTGTACCTCCTCCGCAGCGAGTGGCCGCTTCTGGACTACGACTATCCTTGCCGGATAAATTTGATGGGGACTCTAAGCTTTGCCGTGGCTTCCTTTCCCAATGTTCATTACACTTGGAGATGATGTCGGACCAGTTCCCCACTGAAAGGTCTAAGGTGGCTTTCGTAGTCAGCCTGCTGTCTGGAAAAGCCCTGGCTTGGGCCACACCGCTCTGGGACCGCAATGACCCCGTCACTGCCTCTGTACACTCCTTCTTCTCGGAAATTCGAAGTGTCTTTGAGGAACCTGCCCGAGCCTCTTCTGCTGAGACTGCCCTGTTGAACCTGGTCCAGGGTAATTCTTCCGTTGGCGAGTATGCCGTACAATTCCGTACTCTTGCTTCTGAATTATCCTGGAACAATGAGGCCCTCTGCGCGACCTTTAAAAAAGGCCTATCCAGCAACATTAAAGATGTTCTGGCCGCACGAGAAATGCCTGCTAATCTTCATGAACTTATTCACCTAGCCACTCGCATTGACATGCGTTTTTCCGAAAGGCGTCAGGAGCTCCGCCAAGATATGGACTCTGTTCGCACGAGGCGTTTCTTCTCCTCGGCTCCTCTCTCCTCTGGTTCCCTGCAATCTGTTCCTGTGCCTCCCGCCGTGGAGGCTATGCAGGTCGACCGGTCTCGCCTGACATCTCAAGAGAGGACACGACGCCGCATGGAGAACCTCTGCCTGTACTGTGCTAGTACCGAACACTTCCTGAGGGATTGTCCTATCCGCCCTCCCCGCCTGGAAAGACGTACCCTGACTCCGCACAAAGGTGAGACAATCCTTGATGTCCACTCTGCTTCTCCACGTCTTACTGTGCCTGTGCGGATGTCTGCCTCTGCCTTCTCCTTCTCTTCTGTGGCCTTCTTAGACTCTGGATCTGCAGGAAATTTTATTTTGGCCTCTCTCGTCAACAGGTTCAACATCCCAGTGACCAGTCTCACCAGACCCCTTTACATCAATTGTATAAACAATGAAAGATTGGACTGTTCCATACGTTTCCGCACGGAGCCCCTTCTAATGAGCATCGGATCTCATCACGAGAGGATTGAACTTTTGGTCCTCCCCAATTGCACCTCGGAAATTCTCCTTGGACTTCCCTGGCTTCAACTTCATTCCCCAACCCTGGATTGGTCCACTGGGGAGATCAAGAGTTGGGGGCCCTCTTGTTCCAAGGACTGTCTAAAACCGGTTCCCAGTAACCCTTGCCGTAACTCTGTGCTTCCTCCAGTAACCGGTCTCCCTAAGGCCTATATGGACTTCGCGGATGTTTTCTGCAAAAAACAAGCGGAGACTCTACCTCCTCACAGGCCTTATGATTGTCCTATCGACCTCCTCCCGGGCACTACTCCACCCCGGGGCAGAATTTATCCTCTCTCTGCCCCAGAGACTCTTGCCATGTCTGAATACGTCCAGGAGAATCTAAAAAAGGGCTTTATCCGTAAATCCTCCTCTCCTGCCGGAGCCGGATTTTTCTTTGTGTCCAAAAAAGATGGCTCTCTACGTCCTTGCATTGACTACCGCGGACTTAATAAAATCACGGTTAAGAACCGCTACCCCTTACCCCTCATCTCTGAACTCTTTGATCGCCTCCAAGGTGCCCACATCTTTACTAAATTGGACTTAAGAGGCGCCTATAACCTCATCCGCATCAGAGAGGGGGATGAGTGGAAAACAGCATTTAACACCAGAGATGGACACTTTGAGTATCTGGTCATGCCCTTTGGCCTGTGCAACGCCCCTGCTGTCTTCCAAGACTTTGTTAATGAAATTTTTCGTGATCTGTTATACTCCTGTGTTGTTGTATATCTTGATGATATCCTAATTTTTTCGGCCAATCTAGAAGAACACCGCCAGCATGTCCGTATGGTTCTTCAGAGACTTCGTGACAATCAACTCTATGCTAAAATTGAGAAATGTCTGTTTGAATGCCAATCTCTTCCTTTTCTAGGATACTTGGTCTCTGGCCAGGGACTACAAATGGATCCAGATAAACTCTCTGCCGTCTTAGATTGGCCACGCCCCTCCGGACTCCGTGCCATCCAACGTTTTTTGGGGTTCGCCAATTATTACAGGCAATTTATTCCACATTTTTCTACCATTGTGGCCCCTATTGTGGCTTTAACCAAAAAAAATGCCGATCCCAAGTCTTGGCCTCCTCAAGCGGAAGACGCCTTTAAACGACTCAAGTCCGCCTTCTCTTCGGCTCCCGTGCTCTCCAGACCTGACCCATCTAAACCCTTCCTATTGGAGGTTGATGCCTCCTCAGTGGGAGCTGGAGCTGTCCTTCTACAAAAAAACTCTTCCGGGCATGCTGTTACTTGTGGGTTTTTTTCTAGGACCTTCTCTCCGGCGGAGAGGAACTACTCCATCGGGGATCGAGAGCTTCTAGCCATTAAATTAGCACTTGAGGAATGGAGGCATCTGCTGGAGGGATCAAGATTTCCAGTTATTATTTACACCGATCACAAGAACCTCTCATACCTCGAGTCTGCCCAACGGCTGAATCCTCGTCAGGCCAGGTGGTCTCTGTTCTTTGCCCGATTTAATTTTGAAATTCACTTTCGGCCTGCTGATAAGAACATTAGGGCCGATGCTCTCTCTCGTTCCTCAGATGCTTCTGAAATTGAACTCTCTCCTCAACACATCATTCCTCCTGACTGCCTGATTTCCACTTCTCCAGCCTCCATCAGGCAAACTCCACCAGGAAAGACCTTTGTTTCTCCACGCCAACGCCTCGGAATCCTCAAATGGGGTCACTCCTCCCATCTCGCAGGTCATGCGGGCATCAAGAAATCTGTGCAACTCATCTCTCGCTTCTATTGGTGGCCGACTCTAGAGACTGATGTGGTGGACTTTGTGCGAGCCTGCACTATCTGTGCCCGGGATAAGACTCCTCGCCAGAAGCCCGCTGGTTTTCTTCTTCCTCTGCCTGTTCCCGAACAACCTTGGTCTCTGATTGGTATGGATTTTATTACTGACTTACCCCCATCCCATGGCAACACTGTTATTTGGGTGGTCGTTGATCGATTCTCCAAAATGGCACATTTCATCCCTCTTCCTGGTCTTCCTTCAGCGCCTCAGTTGGCTAAACAATTTTTTGTACACATTTTTCGTCTTCACGGCTTGCCTACGCAGATCGTCTCGGATAGAGGCGTCCAATTTGTGTCTAAATTCTGGAGGGCTCTCTGTAAACAACTCAAGATTAAATTAAATTTTTCTTCTGCATACCATCCTCAATCCAATGGACAAGTAGAAAGAATTAACCAGATCTTGGGTGACTATTTACGACATTTTGTTTCCTCCCGCCAGGATGACTGGGCAGATCTTCTACCTTGGGCCGAATTCTCGTATAATTTCAGAATCTCTGAATCTTCCTCCAAATCCCCGTTTTTCGTGGTGTACGGCCGTCACCCTCTTCCCCCCCTCCCTACCCCCTTGCCCTCTGGTCTGCCCGCTGTAGATGAAATTTCTCGTGATCTCTCCATCATATGGAGAGAGACCCAAAATTCTCTCTTACAGGCTTCTTCACGCATGAAGAGATTCGCGGATAAGAAAAGAAGAGCTCCTCCCATTTTTTCCCCTGGAGACAAGGTATGGCTCTCCGCCAAATATGTCCGCTTCCGTGTCCCTAGCTATAAGTTGGGACCACGCTATCTTGGTCCTTTCAAGATTTTGCGCCAGATTAATCCTGTCTCTTACAAACTTCTTCTTCCTCCTTCTCTTCGTATTCCTAATGCCTTTCATGTTTCTCTTCTTAAACCACTTATCATTAACCGTTTCTCTCCCAAATCTGTTCCCCCCACTCCTGTCTCCGGCTCCTCGGACATCTTCTCCGTCAAGGAAATTTTGGCATCTAAAAAGGTCAGAGGGAAAACCTTCTTTTTAGTGGATTGGGAGGGTTGTGGTCCTGAAGAGAGGTCCTGGGAACCTGAGGACAATATCCTGGACAAAAGTCTGGTCCTCAGGTTCTCAGGCTCCAAGAAGAGGGGGAGACCCAAGGGGGGGGGTACTGTTACGCCGAGCGCTCCGGGTCCCCGCTCCTCCCCGGAGCGCTCGCTACACTCCTCTCACTGCAGCGCTCCGGGCCCGGGGCGCTGCGATACCGCCTCTGGCCGGGATGCGATTCGCGATGCGGGTAGCGCCCGCTCGCGATGCGCACCCCGGCTCCCGTACCTGACTCGCTCTCCGTCAGTTCTGTCCCGGCGCGCGCGGCCCCGCTCCCTAGGGCGCGCGCGCGCCGGGTCTCTGCGATTTAAAGGGCCACTGCGCCGCTGATTGGCGCAGTGGTTCCAATTAGTGTTTACACCTGTGCACTTCCCTATATCACCTCACTTCCCCTTCACTCCCTCGCCGGATCTTGTTGCCTTAGTGCCAGTGAAAGCGTTTCCTTGTGTGTTCCTAGCCTGTGTTCCAGACCTCCTGCCGTTGCCCCTGACTACGATCCTTGCTGCCTGCCCCGACCTTCTGCTACGTCCGACCTTGCTTCTGTCTACTCCCTTGTACCGCGCCTATCTTCAGCAGCCAGAGAGGTTGAGCCGTTGCTAGGGGATACGACCTGGTCACTACCGCCGCAGCAAGACCATCCCGCTTTGCGGCGGGCTCTGGTGAAAACCAGTAGTGACTTAGAACCGATCCTCTAGCACGGTCCACGCCAATCCCTCTCTGGCACAGAGGATCCACTACCTGCCAGCCGGCATCGTGACAGGCATCACATGTGCAGTGAAATGCGTTGCATTGTTGTCATTAAAACATTCAGTGGATGTTCCTGTGTCCCACATTTTTTATCCTGGTCAGCATCGTAAGATTCCTGAGCCGCTTGAAGTCCTGCTCTACTTCCTGGTATATGCACATTTCAGGAAGTCTGCAGACAGGAATGTGCTTCCTCTACAAACTCTCTCCATTGTTGTGTATGTGGGTACACCCACCTGTATTGGTAAGCGGGTGCCTAACCCCTCTCCCTCATTCATTGGTGCTAGCGATACTCCACATGGAGCTCCTTTGTTTTTTTTTAGATTCTGTGGTAAATAGGCTATAATTGAAAGCAGATTCTAAGTGATGAAAACCAACAATTACAGTTCCATTAAGCTGGATATAAATGTTTATTAATTGTTGTTTTGGTATAAATAGAAAGGTTTTAATACTGTATTGGTTATCTCTATTTGTTGTTAAGATCTGCATACACTGCTGGGTTGCTGTTAGGTTATAAAAACAAACTGGTTGCAAAACTTATAAAATTACCTCTTATTTCTCAGTCAAGTGTCAAGAAGGTGACCTGAGCTGCTCAAGTGCCATAGCCTGGAACACCCCCCAGCCCTACTAGATTACAATCATAGCTCTATATGTGAATGACTTTTAAGGATAAGGAAGTACTTTGAGGATTATTTTATACATTTATGCTACACAAATTTTTGTTACCTCTATCCATGCACATGCTGCAGAACAAACTCTATTCTAAGAAGAAGTTTTCAGTTGCAGAAATATCTATAACAAATCTGCTGAATGTGAATATACCCAAAGGGTGTTCATTCTTATGTTCCAAGATCTTAGGATTCTCTTATAATAATTATCTCTCACATGCTTATTATAGTTGTTGGGTCCCATTAACTATGTGGGGAGTATTAATCCCAAATTAAGGATCATGATTTTAAACAATAACAAATATACAAGGTAAAATATGATGCTTTAGTATGTTTGCATAGCTAACACTTTAGGGATGTAATTATGGTCAATGGATTGTTCCTCTAAATGCTCAATAATATTACTGAAAGCTTGTAGTTGCTGTTGCTGGAATGATTAAATATAGTTGTTCTTTTTTATTGTTTCTATTACACTACAGCCATTACAATGCAATAAAGTGTGTTAATGTTTGATTTCCTAATAGCTTACATAATCACATAACCTAATTGACATCTATTAAATAGTAAAGAAAAGAATACATAATAGCATTAAAGGAATGAACAGAATGTAATCCTAAACTGGGCAATTATCAATCAATCGTTAAAGAAAGAGTACAGTAACTATTGTTATGTGCTTAAATGGGCACTGTCACCAACTTTATTTTTTGATATGTTGTAGTACTTATGTACTACAACATATCTCTAATATACTTTTATAATTTTTTTTTTTTTCATTAAAAAGGTTTAATTTACATTTAAAAACTGGCCACTGAAAAAGGACTGATTTTGGAGTGGCAATCAGTCCTTTTTCAGTTAGGCTGCACTCGCTCCCTGCCTGTCAATCAGACAGGTGGGAGCGAGTGCATTGGCCACTCCTCCTGCACATCCCCGCCGCCTCATTGCCGCCGCTGTCCCTGCACACCTGCTGCCGGACTCTGCAGTAACTGCAAGTGTAATGAGGGAGCGGGGTATGCGGGGGGGGGGGGGGAGGAGGGAACGGGCTAGTGCTGGGGAGGGGGGGGGGAACGGGCTAGCAAAAATAAAAAAATAGGATGGTGGGAGCTACCCTTTAATCAATTTGGAATTGTTACATTACAAGTGCTTACCTATGCTACGGTGCAGTTGGAAATAGGTAAAGTGAAAGTAACCATTAGATTAATTTGAATAATATGATATTTTCCTTTTTTTTTATCTATGGCTTTATATGACCATAAATGGATATCTTACTGATGTTTTATAGTTGTTATGGTGCAAAAGATATAACTATGGACTTCTGTAGGCTATACTTTAAAAAGTGCCTGTCATCAAAACATTTTTTCTAAACTAACTCAGATTATAATCCCTGACTACTCTTAACCCCTCCAGCCCGTAAAAAAAAATTCCAGAGCGTTAAAAAGCTCTGTATCATACCTTTCCCCTTGCTCACATTGTGTGAGCTCCTGGAAGGAGAAAGTGGGCTTTCTCCAGCAGGCACAACAAAACTGAAGCCTGCGAGAGCTGTGCCTGACCATGCCCCGCACGCACTTCCTGAGTTTGGTCTCCTGCCAGGCCCTGAGCAGACCAAACTAACTGTTTCACTTTTGCAGGAAACAAAACGAAGCCACCTAAGAACCGTTTTTTCAATCACATTAAAAACATCTAAAATATGAGAATTTTAACAGCAAGTAAAGAGCAAAGTGTCTTGTAATTACATAAGTAACAATATATTGAAAGTTTTATTTGATGACAGGTACTCTTTAACTTGGGAATCAGGTGTCCTAGTAAAAATGCTAGTACTCACATAGCGGACATTCCCCTATGTGAACACAGCCTTACACCGAGTTCAGAAGAACTGTCCTAAATGGGGGTCTGGAAAGTTGAGGCTACCTAGGTCCTGAAGCAGATGAAAACTCCTGAGCATGTGAGCATGTGCATCTGCCTGCAAACCAGCCTTGCCCTTTGGGAATTTTGTTTTTTTGGAGTGATGCTCTTACTAGATAAATAGTCACTGACACGGTACTTTGTTCACTGCAAAGCCATATGCTTCACCTGAAAATCTCAGTGGGCAGTATAGTACTATGTACTTGTGGCAAACTAATCCCCTTTACAAATGAAATGTTGTGAAATGTTTCCATTTTTCAAACAGGCAAAATTAGATTCCTATTTACTTTGCTAATGTTTTATTTGCCAGAACACTGCTATTATTTCTCTGAGTGGGAAAGGAGGACAATTAAAGAAATACTGTGATATTTGTTGAAAGCTAAAAGAGTCACATTGTGATGCATTTAATAAGCAGCACACTAGGAAGTTTTGAAAAAAAAAGTAGACTAAGAAGTTTCACTTGAAAATGCCAGGTGAAAAATACAGGATAAGCAAACATATTAAATGTGGTTAAACTAAATTATATAAAAGAAACCTCAAATCAAATAATGTACTGTGCAGTAAATTTTCTTTGTTGCCCTCTTACACACCATCACATCAGTACATATGGACCTTGACAGAAAATGTGAAAACAATGGGCCTGTACACAGCTGACACCATGGCGCTTACATTGTTTAATTTAGCTGTAAATAACAAGTCACACAGGGTTTTTTCTTTTTATATATTTTTTTAGACCCAAAAGAGCACCCCTTGTTCTTTTATTTTCCTCTTAATGGCATGACATACAAGGAAGTAGACATCTATAAGGGCATGTTCGCATCTCCCATACACAGAGTCGGGTCTGACTGCTAGAACCCCTGGCCACATTCTGAACGAAGCCCAGCTCTAACATATCAGTGAGCTGCTTTTCCCAGAGCGCTCCAGCTCTCCCCTTAACCCCTTAAGGACTCAGGGTTTTTCCGTTTTTGCACTTTCATTTTTTCCTCCTTACCTTTTAAAAATCATAACCCTTTCAATTTTCCACCTAAAAATCCATATTATGGCTTATTTTTTGCGTCGCCAATTCTACTTTGCAGTGACATTAGTCATTTTACCCAAAAATGCACGGCGAAACGGAAAAAAAAATCATTGTGCGACAAAATCGAAAAAAAAAACGCCATTTTGTAACTTTTGGGGGCTTCCGTTTCTACGCAGTGCATATTTAGGTAAAAATTACACCTTATCAATATTCTGTAGGTCCATACGGTTAAAATGATACCCTACTTATATAGGTTTGATTTTGTCGCACTTCTGGAAAAAATCATAACTACATGCAGGAAAATTTATACGTTTAAAAATGTCATCTTCTGACCCCTATAACTTTTTTATTTTTCCTCGTACGGGGCGGTATGAGGACTCATTTTTTGCGCCGTGATCTGAAGTTTTTATTGGTATGATTTTTGTTTTGTTCTGACTTTTTGATCACTTTTTATTCATTTTTTAATGTTATAAAAAGTTACCAAAATACGCTTTTTTGGACTTTGGAATTTTTTTGCGCGTACGCCATTGACCGTATGGCTTAATTAATGATATATTTTTATAGTTCTGACATTTACGCACGCGGCGATACCACATATGTTTATTTTAAATTTTTTTTTCACTGTTTTATTTTTTTTTTGGGAAAAGGAGGGTGATTCAAACTTTTATTAGGGAAGGGGTTAAATGACCTTTATTAACACTTTTTTTTTACTTTTTTTTTGCAGTGTTATAGGTCCCATAGGGACCTATAACACTGCACACACTGATCTCTCATCCTGATCACAGGCGTGTATTAACACGCCTGTGATCAGCATTATCGGCGCTTGACTGCTCCTGCCTGGATCTCAGGCACGGAGCAGTCATTCGTCGATCGGACACCGAGGAGGCAGGTAAGAGCCCTCCCGGTGTCCGATCAGCTGTTCGGGACGCCGCGATTTCACCGCGGCGGTCCCGAACAGCCCGACTGAGCAGCCGGGATACTTTCAGTTTCACTTTAGAAGCGGCGGTCAGCTTTGACCGCCGCTTCTAAAGGGTTAATACCGCACATCGCCGCGATCGGCGATGTGTGGTATTAGCCGCGGGTCCCGGCCGTTGATTAGCGCCGGGAACCACGCGATATGATGCGGGATCGCGGCGCGATCCCGCTTCATATCGCGGGAGCCGGCACAGGACGTAAATATACGTCCTGCGTCGTTAAGGGGTTAAGGGACATGGTGGTGCTGAATAGTAGTGACAGCCCACTCAGCCATGAGTGGTCAATGAAGCCATGAGTGGTCATTGAAGTCATCGACCCACTACTCACTTCCTCCTCAAAGAGAACCACAGCACAACACTGTGCAAGGCCATTATACAGTGGGGCAAAAAAGTATTTATTCAACCACCAATTGTGAAAGTTCTCCCACTTAAAAAAAATGAGAGAGGCCTGTACTTTTCGTCATAGTTATACCTCAACTATGAGAGACATATTGAGAAAAAAAATCCATAAAATCATATTGCCTGATTTTTTAAGAATGTATTTGCAAATTATGGTGGAAAATAAGTATTTGGTCACCTACAAACAAGCAAGATTTCTGGCTCTCACAGACCTCTCACAGAAATTCCTCCTTAAGAGTCTCCTCTGTCCTCCACTTGTTACCTGTATTAAGGGTACCTGTTTGAACTTGTTATCAGTATAAAAGACACCTGTCCACAACCTCAAAACGTCACACTCCAAATTCCACTGTGGCCAAGACCAAAGAGCTGTCGAAGGACACCAGAAACAAAATTGTAGACCTGCACCAGGCTGGGAAGACTGAATCTGCATTAGGCAAGCAGCTTGGTGTGAAGAAATCAACTCTGGGAAAAATTATTAGAAAATGGAAGACATACAAGACCACTGATAATCTCCCCCGATCTTGGGCTCCTTGCAAGATTTAACCCTGTGGTGTCATACGATCAAAAAAATAGTGAGTAAAAATCCCAGAACCACAGGGGGGGACCTAGTGAATGACCTGCAGAGAGCTGGGACCAAAGTAACAAAGGCTACCATCAGTAACACACAGTGCCGTCAGGGACTCAAATCATGCAGTGCCAGATGTGTCCCCCTGCTTAAGCCAGTGCATGTCTTTGGCCCATCTGAAGTTTGCTAGAGAGCATTTGGATGATCCAGAAGATGATTGTCATATGGTCAGATGAAACCAAAGTAGAACTTTTTGGTAAAAACTCAACTCGTCGTGTTTGGTTGAGAAATAATGCTTTCCTGGGCCTGGCAACGAAGGAGTTGCTTTATAATAATAATTTCAAGGTCCTGGAGTGTCCTAGCCAGTCTTCAGATCTCAACCCCATAGAAAACCTTTGAAGGGATTTAAAAGTCCTTGTTGCCCAGTGACAGCCCCAAAACATCACTGCTCTAGAGGAGATCTGCATGGTGTAATGGGCCAAAATACGAGCAACAGTGTGTGTGTGTGAAAACCTTGTGAAGACTTACAGTAAATGTTTGACTTCTGTCATTGCCAACAAAGGGTATATAATAAAGTATTGAGATGAATTTTTGTTATTGACCAACTTATTATTTTCAACCATAATTTGCAAATACATTCTTTAAAAATCAGACAATGTCGTTTTAAGAATTTTTTTTTTCATTATATCTCTCATAGTTGAGATATACATATGATGCAAATTACAGGTCTCTCTCATAAGTGAGAGAACTTTCCCGTAAGTGGGAGAACTTGCACAATTGGTGCCGGACTTTTTTTTGCCCCACTGTATATGCTGTGTGAAAATGCCCTTAGAATTACTATGCTGCCATCACCTGCCCCTGTCCCTGCCAACTTGCATCTCGCACTTCCCCGCTATACTGTATACTGTATTTTTAAGTAAATGATTTTCTACCTTTATAGTCCTCCCTACAGTGTTGAATACAAGAGTCATGGATTGAAATCTTTGCATACATTCTTTAGCAATGCCCTGACCATTTTCCTCTCTCTCCCTGTATTGATCTGATGATTGGATAGCATAATATTATCCCTTTCAGAAGCAAGTTGATGAAACGGGCAAAATAGGCTGTATATTTAACTTGTCATTTCCAGACGCAGAACAGACTCCAGTAGATTAGGTTCATATAGATCATGTTCTGCAGATATAAGTTAATGAGACATTCAATGTATTGTGGTTTTTACTAACTTACATCATGTACATTATTTGTCAAGTGATATATATATATATATATATATATATATATATATATATATAATATAGATATATATATATATAATATATATATATATATATATATATATATATATATATATATAAAATATATGGGTGTGTGTGTATGTGCTAGAAAAATATTTTACAGATGGTGGGAAATTGTGTTTAGTTTGTGTTTATAGCTTTATAAGCTGTATACATTATTACTTAAATAATATGGTCATTTTGCATTTTAACAATTTTTTTTTCATTCCCTTATTCCATTCTATTATGAGCACGTAGTCCGACATTTATCATTGTCTTTAGACTGTTTTTAGAGTTTATAAGGTTTATTTGCCCCTTTTTTTGCGCCTTTTGGTTGACACACTTCTGCTGATTTTGAGTTGCAATCTACTGGTTTTGGCAATACACATGATATGGAAGGGTTTTATGAACAGCGCATTTTTGTGAAAAGACTCAAACAAGGCACAAACCACTGAAATTCTCAAAAGTACAGGAGCCCAGACTTGGCTCAGCTTTTTGGTGTATGTGAAGAGAGAAATTTCAGAACATGTGACCTTACACATGTAGAAAAATGCTTCACTCACACCCACAATGATAAATGCTGGTCATAATGTTTAAGTGGTTTCTAGTCTACATTGTCTGATGTCACTATAGCAACTGCAGAACATTCTCTTTACATCTAAATTAGGTATCATTAATCCACCTACATTATTTTTACATGTTCTGCATCACTAGAACCGTATTATGGGTGTGTGCTTGATGTTGGCTTCAATTCTCCAGACAATATGATTCTATTTGAGAACCCAAGATGTTAATGAATTATAGCAAATTTTGGTTTAACGTATATGTGATCTTATTAAACCAACTGTGAAGCCTGTTAGACTGTGTAATCATTAATGTAGTCCCAATGAATTTAGTACATGAGATCATCCCTGGAATTTACTGTTGAAGTTAATAAATGTGTAAATGCACATTATTGCAGTTGCCATGACCTACGCTATTTTAATGCATTTGACTAATTGGTCAAATAATGCATAGACAATATGCATCCCATATTTAAAAGAAATATTCACCTGTGTTGAAATTTCCACTATGGCACTATGCAATTCCTTGGGCTTGCTCTCAAACTACTGCACAGCAACACACCAAATGCATTAGCCTACTTTGTTTTCTTATGTATGCAAAAACTGTTGATCCCTACAAAATGGAAAACACTTGTATTATTATTATTATTATTATTATTATTTTTGTTATGTACTTTATTAGGGTACCAAATAATACAAAAAAACATTGAAAAATGTCAGGTAGCATTGCTACCATGGTCACGCCATTTAATCATGGTCATTCCTTGGTATTAAAGAAGTTATCCAGCTTTTAAAAATAATATGGTATTTGAGAAAGAAACATACATATCTAGCTTCTTTTTTCAAACTTCTTGCTTCCGGGAAGAGTGCCTGAAGCAGGACCCGGGATGGACTGGGATTAGGTAAGTATTTTTTTTTCTATTTTTCCCCTGCCCCAGCATCACATTATTTTGGAAAAGTCTTTACAATTTAGGTAGAAAAAATAAATAAAATGTAATCTTAATGCCATAACATAAATTGTCATAGATTCTGTTCTGTGACAATTGCTGCAGTAGACTATATAAAAAGTCTATGGGTCCATTCCCTGCAGTGATAAAATTGCAGGAAGAACATGCTCTAGTGTTTGGATTCTCAGCACCAAGACCCCACTGATTAATACTTATGGCATATGTCTATGTCTAAACCCCATAATACTTATGGCATATGTCTATGTCTAGACCCCATAATACTTATGGCATATGTCTATGACAAGTCAAACGTTTTTTGTTTGTTTTCTCATATGACAGTAATACTTCAAATTGTTCCTTTCATTTAAAAAAAAAAAAAAAACATTTGTCATGTCAGAGAGACCCCCCCCCACCGCTCAAAAGAATAAGCATAAGAGAAGCATATTACAGTGCTTCACTCTCCAGTTCACTACTATCTATGTTCTGCAGCCCCTTAGACTAAATATGGGGTTGCAGAGCAGGTGAGTGAAGCTATCTACTATGCTTCTTCCTGCTCATTCTCCTGAATGGTGGAAGTATCAGCAGTGAGATCCTAACGAATCAAAGCCTTTTACAAAGCTTAAGGACTGGAGTAGTGTTTCTAGAAAACAGTAGGACCTTTTCTCTTATCACCACAAATCCATTTAGAAAAAAAATTCAAAGAAACAGTTCAGCCACAGTATTGTTTATTTCCTTATCAAATCTGGCATATGTGAAGAAATGTTTCATTTTAAAATTAATACGTGCTTTAATGGGGTTGTCCGGTAAGTTATCTTATGCCCCATGGGGGCGATGAAGAGACCCTAGTACAGCACCAGGGCATCTTCGACGCTTCCATACAAATGAATGGAGCACTTGCTGTCTACAGCATGTTGTTACGCCGAGCGCTCCGGGTCCCTGCTCCTCCCCGGAGAGCTCGCGGCGTTCCTCTCTCTGCAGCGCCCCGGTCAGATCCGCTGACCGGGAGCGCTGCACTGACATTGCCAGCGGGGATGCGATTCGCATAGCGGGATGCGCCCGCTCGCGAATCGCATCCCAAGTCACTCACCTGTCCCGGTCCCTGGCTGTCACGTCCTGGCGTGCACGGCTCCGCTCCTTAGGGCGCGCGCCAGCTCTATAATAGTGTTGAGCGGCATAGGCCATATTCGAATTCGCGAATATTCGCGAATATATGGACGAATATTTGTCATATATTCGCGAATATTCGCATATTCGTTATATTCTCGTTTTATTTTCGCATATGCGAAAACTCGCGTATACGAAAATTAACATATGCGAATATTAGCACTTACAAAATTAGAATACGCGAAAATTCGCATGTGCGAAAATTAGCATATGCTAATTTTCGCATATGCGAATTTTCGCACGCCAGTCTCACACAGTAGTATTACAGCCTTCTTTACACCACACAAGCTGGATGCAGAGAGGGGTGATCACTGTGATGTGTACTGTAAAGATAAAAAAAACAAAAAACGAATATTCGTAATTACGAATATATAGCGCTATATTCGCGGAATTCGTGAATTCGCGAATATGCGATATTCGCGAATAATATTCCAATTGCGAATATTCGTGAGCAACACTACTCTCTAAGATTTAAAGGGCCAGTGCACCAGTGACTGGTGCCTGGCCCAATCAGCCTAATTAGCTTCCACCTGCTCCCTGTCCATATTACCTCACTTCCCCTGCACTCCCTTGCCGGATCTTGTTGCCTTGTGCCAGTGAATGCGTTTAGTGTTGTCCAAAGCCTGTGTTCCAGATCTCCTGCTATCCTTATTGACTACGAACATTGCCGCCTGCCCCGACCTTCTGCTACGTCTGACCTTGCCTCTGCCTAGTCCTTCTGTCCCACGCCTTCTCAGCAGTCAGCGAGGTTGAGAAGTTGCCGGTGGATACGACCTGGTTGCTACCGCCGCTGCAAGACCATCCTGCTTTGCGGCGGGCTCTGGTGAAAACCAGTAGCAACCCTAAAACCGCTCCACCGACACGGTCCACGCCAATCCCTCGCTGACACAGAGCCTGCCGAATCGTAACAGTAGATCCGGCCATGGATCCCGCTGAGGTGCCGCTGCCAAGTCTCGCTGACCTACCCACGGTGGTCGCCCAGCAATCGCAGCAAATTGCCCAACAAGGACAGCAGCTGTCGCAGTTGACCACCACGTTACAGCAACTTCTGCCACTGCTACAGCAGCAACCATCTCCTCCGCCAGCTCCTGCACCTCCTCCGCAGCGAGTGGCCGCTCCTAGCCTCCGCTTGTCCCTGCCGGACAAATTTGATGGGGACTCCTGACTCTGCCGTGGCTTCTTGTCTCAATGTTCCCTGCATATGGAGATGTTGTCGGACCAATTTGCTACAGAACGGTCTATGGTGGCGTTCGTAGTGAGTCTTCTGTCTGGAAAGGCCTTGTCTTGGGCCACACCGCTCTGGGACCGCAATGATCCTGCCACAGCCACTGTCCAGTCCTTCTTCGCTGTAGTCCGTAGTGTCTTCGAGGAACCAGCCCGAGCTTCTCCTGCCGAGACTGCCCTACTGAACCTGGTCCAGGGTAATTCTTCAGTAGGCGAGTACGCCATCCAATTTTGTACTCTCGCTTCCGAATTATCTTGGAATAACGAGGCTCTCTGCACGACCTTTAAAAAAGGCCTTTCCAGTAACATCAAGAATGTGCTGGCCGCACGAGAGATTCCTGCCAACCTGCAAGAACTTATCCATTTGGCCACCCGCATTGACATGCGTTTTTCTGAGAGACACCAGGAGCTCCGCCAGGAAAAAGACCTTGATCTCTGGGCACCTCTCTCACAGTATCCTTTGCAATCTACCCCTGTGCCTCCCGCCGAGGAGGCTATGCAAGTGGATCGGTCTCGCCTGACCCATGAGGAGAGGACTCGCCGTAGGGATAACAATTTATGTCTGTACTGCGCTAGTACCGAACACTTCTTGGTGGATTGCCCTATTCGCCCTCCACATCTGGGAAACGCACGCACCCAGCTCACGTGGGTGTGGCGTCTCTTGGTACAAATTCTGCTTCTCCACGTCTCACTGTGCCCGTGCGGATTTCTCCTTCTGCCAACTCCTCCTTCTCAGCCGTGGCCTTCTTGGACTCTGGTTCTTCTGGAAATTTTATACTGGCCTCTTTGGTGAATAAGTTCTGCATCCCGGTGACCCATCTCGTCAAGCCGCTCTACATTTCCTCGGTCAACGGAGTTAAATTGGACTGCACCGTGCGTTACCGCACAGAGCACCTGCTCATGAGTATTGGACGGCATCACGAAAAAATTGAACTTTTTGTTTTGCCCAACTGCACCTCTGAAGTCCTCCTCGGTCTGCCATGGCTCCAGCTTCATTCTCCCACCCTTGACTGGACCACCGGGGAGATCAAGAATTGGGGTTCTGCTTGCCGCAAGAAATGCCTCACATCTTCTCTCAGTCCTGCCAGTCAAACCCCTATGTCTCCTCCTTTACCTGGTCTCCCCAAGGCCTATCAGGACTATGCTTTGCCTCCTCATAGCCCCCGTCCTGATAACACTTTGCCCCGTGCCAAGCTTCACCCTCTTCCCCCCCTCCCCACTCCCATGCCTTCTGGTTTGGCCGCTGTTTCCCGGGACTTCTCCACCATCTGGAAAGAGACTCAAAAATCCCTCATACAGGCCTCATCCCGGATGAAGAAACATCTGTTACGCCGAGCGCTCCGGGTCCCTGCTCCTCCCCGGAGCGCTTGCAGCGTTCCTCTCTCTGCAGCGCCCCGGTCAGACCCGCTGACCGGCAGTGCTGCACTGACATTGCCGGCGTGGATGTGATTCGCATAGCGGGACGCGCCTGCTCACGAATCACATCCCAAGTCACTCACCTGTCCCGGTCCCCGGCTGTCACGTCCTGGCGCGCGCGGCTCCGCTCCTTAGGGCGCGCGCGCGCCAGCTCTCTAAGATTTAAAGGGCCAGTGCACCAGTGATTGGTGCCTGGCCCAATCAGCCTAATTAGCTTCCACCTGCTCCCTGTCCATATTACCTCACTTCCCCTGCACTCCCTTGCCGGATCTTGTTGCCTTGTGCCAGTGAATGCGTTTAGTGTTGTCCAAAGCCTGTGTTCCAGATCTCCTGCTATCCTTATTGACTACGAACCTTGCCTCCTGCCCCGACCTTCTGCTACGTCTGACCTTGCCTCTGCCTAGTCCTTCTGTCCCACGCCTTCTCAGCAGTCAGCGAGGTTGAGCCGTTGCCGGTGGATACGACCTGGTTGCTACCGCCGCAGCAAGAACATCCCGCTTAGCGGCGGGCTCTGGTGAAAACCAGTAGCAACCCTAGAACAGGTCCACCGACACGGTCCACGCCAATCCCTCGCTGACACAGAGGATCCACATCCAGCCTGCCGAATCGTAACACATGTGCTCCTCACTGAGAGCCGGTGTCCCGTTCCAGAGATCGTGGGGTCCCATCAGTCGGCCCTCCCACAATAATATTACTCCCTTGCTCAGGACAAATTATGATTCCTGTAAGAATATCTGCTATTACCGGACTTAACGTAAATGAAAACTTGGTGCACTGTTTACAGTGAACACATCAATGTGAATTTAATTAAGCAATCCAAATGGTAACGTTTCGGTCCAAATGAGGACCTTCCTCAGACCGGATTGCTGCAGAGGCGAAGTGTGGATATAGAAGAACGGCTCTCAGCCATGTAGCAGGTATATGGCGGTGCGACCTGTAGTCACTAAGGCATTAGCCAAAGCGACTAATGGTGATTAGCCATAGTGACTATGGAGATTTTCTCCTTTGAAAACAATCATTTGAAAACAATTGTTTTCCACCGGATTACCCCTTTAAGGGATAGACTTTGATGGGCAAGTGTGTGACGAAAGATCAGTTATTTGTTTAAACAAGCCTATGTGCAGTTTCCATTTTCCATGAACTTTTATAGGGAATGTTAAAAAAGGCTCTTCTTTAGAACAGTACCACTTACAAGCTTATTTGGGATCATCAAAAGCCACATTACAAACCACATCAAATTCCAGACAGATTTTGATGTTTTTCACTGCAGTTTTTGTCTTATAATCCAAAATGGCTTTTTGTCATACAGTAGACTTGAATGCTGAGCACCTGCCCACTTATTTCAAAGATAAAATGACAACATTTGGCATGAAACTAACTCTGAATCCTCAAGAAGCTGTGATTACCTTCCCTCCAGCAATTATTTTAGTCATCTCTGCCCACCTGTTATACAATTCTCTCACACCTTATTATTTTTTTCTATGTCACTATTCAACTAATTTAAATATTTAAATAGGTGCTGTTACTTTAAATAATTTTTAGGATGTCCTAGAGACATGATGTAAAATTATGCCCATTATTTTACAGATAATTACACTAACAGCTGTTACTATTGGTGTAAACAGAACTCAATTCAAAAATAAAAGCAGATTTTTGCTCATATTTTAAGCAGTAAACGCAGTCTTACTGGCCTTTTACAGCCAAAATAAATGGGCAGAGTGTGAAACTGACCTAATTATCTTGATGATTGGTGGCATTTTAACCTGTTGAGGACATAGGGAATAAATTTAGGCCCTTGACATCTGTGACTTAAAGGGGTACTCCGGTGGTAAATTCTTTTGACTATATGGCATCTTCTTTGTAAGTTTAGTTTTTTTGCAATATACATGTGTTATATGTTTTGGCAGCATGTATGTGTTTTTCTTACCTGTTTGTTGGGCAGGATGTTCTGTAGTTCAGAGGGTTTTCTTTTACTGTTGTCCACAGTTCTGAGTCTGTTGTGGACAAGATGTCACAGCTTTTTTTTTTTCCTCTGTCTGCAAGAGAAAAATAAGCCACGCCCCCTCATCTCATCCAGCTGAGTACACAGCTCCTCACCTCCCCTCCCTCCTGCTCTGTATTTTAAAGACACAGGTCTGCACAGGAGAAGGAACACACAGAAGATAAGTGTTATCTGAAGGGGAGGATGAGAAGGTGCAGGGGCTGGGGATGTATGGACTGAAGGGGAATAAATCTCATACTGGGAATGATCTCTATATTTGAAGGGGGAGGGGGGGACTCCTGAATGACACATGCTGGGAGTTGTAGTCTCTGTTGTGTGTATGCTAGTGTTTACAAACCAGTGTGCCTCCAGCTGTTACAAAACTACAACTCCCAGCATGCCCTGACAGACTTTGGGCATGCTGGGAGTTGTAGATTTGCAACAGCTGGAGGCACACCGGTTGGGAAACACTGTTCTAGCCTATTCAGCATACACATCATGTTACACCAGTGTTTCCCAACCAGTGTGCCTCCAGCTGTTGCAAAACTACAACTCCTAGCATGCTCAAAGGCTGTCAGGGCATGCTGGGAGTTGTAGTTTTGCAACACCTGGAGGCACCCTGGTTGGAAAACACTGGTGTATGCCCTACAGAGGTGTGGGGAACTACAACCCCCAGGAGACTACAGAGGCAGCATGCTGGTGTTATACCACAGACTGAAGACTCCTGAATGACACATGCTGGGAGTTGTAGTCCCTTTTGTGTGTGTATGCCAGTGTATCCCAACCAGGGCTGATTATATTAGTGTGCTGTGTGTAAGGGGGCCGACCCAGGAAAATAGTAGGATGGGTAAAGGCTGGAACAAAAAAAAAAAAAAGGAGCCGCCCCAAACAAGCAAAGCATGTGGCATGCTGGGATTTGTAGTTTTCAGCACAGCAAGAAACAGGAAATAGAAGCAAAGATAGGAAAACAAAGTGGGGGATAAAAAGACAACAAAGAACGGAAATAGAGTTGCCTAAACAACAAGAATAGAAAATAAACAAAACAAATAAGATAAGTCAAAAATGGAAAAACACGTTGACCACCGGAGTACCCCTTTAAAGGTGTACTCCCTTGGAAAACTTTTTTTTTTTTTTTTTTTTAAACAACTGGTGCCAGAAAGTTAAACAGATTTGTAAATTAAAAATAAAAAGGGTTGTGCAGCTCACAATTAACTAGCCGAGGTAAGGAGGTTGTGCACCTACACCAGGTGCTGGAAATTTAAAACAATATTTTCAAACAGTAACCAACCCCTCAAGACTAGTACCAGTTGCCTGATACATGGATGGATGATATTATAAATAAATAGCTGGATCGTGCTTCAAATATAGGATACAACTTTATTAAAAATATATATAAAATGTCAATGACTTAGCCTCGTTGCACAGGGCCCTTGTGCCGAGGAAATGAGATATGTTTACTTAGACATATAATTATAATATATAAACACCGATATTTTTAACAAAATATAGTAAAATTAATATTAAATATAAAAATATTGAAATAAAAGGAATATGAAATATAAAAATATTGAAATAAATCACTATCGATAGTCCGGTAACTGAAAATCCAGAGATGTATAAAAGTCCCGTAACTGTTATAGGATCCTGATAAACTGAAAGGGATTGGTGGGTTAATATTTACCAGCTTGAATAAAGTCCCACTGTAGCGTCACCTGAGGTCAACTGATGAGGTCCGCAAATCTCGGGTGGTAGAAAGACGCTGGCATGCGTCACCGCGGCGGTCTGCCTGCCACAGACCAGTGTGAATGATAGCCGCTCCCGGGATCTTTCGCTGCAGTTGGATCTTAGCGGTGCAGACCTCGTGGTGTCCTGATGGCGTGTGACGTCTCAGGCGCTTGGCAACGCCACCTGGATGTGTAGACTTGGATGGTATTGCTGGTTTAACCCACAATCGATCTTTCAGAAATAAGTGAGATATCGGTGTATGATTTTAGCACCAAATCTCACTTATTTCTGAAAGATCGATTGTGGGTTAAACCAGCAATACCATCCAAGTCTACACATCCAGGTGGCGTTGCCAAGCGCCTGAGACGTCACACGCCATCAGGACACCACGAGGTCTGCACCGCTAAGATCCAACTGCAGCGAAAGATCCCGGGAGCGGCTATCATTCACACTGGTCTGTGGCAGGCAGACCGCCGCAGTGACGCATGCCAGCGTCTTTCTACCACCCGACATTTGCGGACCTCATCAGTTGTCCTCAGGTGACGCCACAGTGGGACTTTATTCAAGCTGGTAAATATTAACCCACCCATCCCTTTCAGTTTATCAGGATCCTATATCAGTTACGGGACTTTTATACATCTCTGGATTTTCAGTTACCGGACTATCTATAGTGATTTATTTCAATATTTTTATATTTCATATTAATTTTATTTCAATATTTTTATATTTCATATAAATTTTACTATATTTTGTTAAAAATATTGGTGTTTATATATTATAGTTATATGTCTAAGTAAACCTATCTCATTTCCTCGGCACAAGGGCCCTGTGCAACGAGGCTAAGTCATTGACATTTTATATATATTTTTAATAAAATTGTATAATCTTATATTTGAAGCACGATCCAGCTATTTATTTATAATATCATCCAACCATGTATCAGGCAACTGGTACTAGTCTTGAGGGGTTGGTTACTGTTTGAAAAGATTTGTAAATTACTTCTATTAAAAAAAATCTTAATCCTTCCAGTACTTATTAGCTGCTGAATATTACATAGGAAATGGTTTTCTTTTTGGAACACAGTGCTCTCTGCTGACATCATGATCACAGTGCTCTCTGCTGACATATCTGTCCATTTTAACAACTGTCCAGAGTAGGAGAAAATCCCCATAGCAAACATATGCTGCTCTGGACAGCAGAGAGCACTGTGGTCATGATGTCAGCAGAGGGTTCTGTGTTCCAAAAAGAAAACCACTTCCTTTGTAGTTTACAGACCCTAAAAAGTACTGGAAAGATTAAGATTTTTTAATAGAAGTAATTCACAAATCTGTTTAACTTTCTGGCACCAGTTGATTAAAAAAAAAAAAGTTTTCCACAGGAGTACCCCTTTAATGTAGCAGGGCGTAATTATACGACCTGGAGTGTTAAGTGACTTTGAAGCTTCAGGGCAGTGAGTGTCAGCTACTATCACTAGCCAACACTCATCTAAAGTATTCAATCCTAGAGGATGGCTAACTTGTAAGTGGACTCATCAGAGTCCAGTAAACTAAAATGGTGAACAAGGGTCCCCTTATCTGTCAAACTATTCAAATATAATGTTATTGATCCCACAAGTAAATGGCATAAACATAAAAAAAAATTACCAAATGACAAAAATGCTGTTCATATCTGAAAAAATATATATGAAATTCCAAAAAAAAAGAAATTCCCACCAAAAAGAAATGGTACAAAAATAAAATTACAGATCACATTGCAAAAAATGCTCCCTCATACAGCCCCATGTATGGCAAAAACTTATAGAGGTCAGAAAAGAACAATTTTGGGCATACTCATTTTGTTAAAAAAAAAAAAGGAAAATAAAGATAAGGTGTCATTTGAACCATAAAGTTCTCTGTGTAAAAAAAACAACCTCCCCAAAAGTCGCTAAATTGCCATTTTCGTTTCAACTTCCTCCCAAAAATAATATATTACAATAAATTACAGTACAGTAAAGTACAATTGGTCGCACAAAAAACAAATCCTCATGTGGATCTGTAGATGGAAAACTAAGAAGAGCTAGGGCTTTCAAAAGGCTAAAAGGAAAAAAAAGAAAATGCAAAAATAAAAATGTATTGTGTCCTCAAGTCCATAAGGGGTTAAACATACAATACCAATGCAATATTAGCCCTGTTCCTTATGAAATCACCAGCGGACATAAATGGTTGATTACCCATCCTGTGAGTATTTTACAGTTCCCATTCCAGCTTTTAAACTAGACATAAAAATTTGGAAGGTAAATTTATCTTTTTTTCCCTTGGAATATATTTGCAGACTGAATAGATTGAAATTAGGAATTCAAAAACTTTGAGGTAGGAGTTTGACAACGGGGAACTAAAACGCCTCTGGCATTTGACTTTGGAATGTGCCAATGCTATTTTAAATAATGAATATTAATGCGATAAGAAATATGTGAAGTTGTGTAGGTGGAAAGGAAAAAAAAACACATTTGGGGCTTAGTTTTATAAAATTGATAAAACATATATGCTAAACAGTTATGGAATGAACAGACATCGCATAAGATATTGGGTTAATTTTTCCTATTTTTCCTAAATTTGGAAAATTAATTGCACTGTATTTGAATACATTTTGTTCGACATGTATTTCCTACTAACAAATCTCGCTACACAATATTTTGCCCTTTTCACTAGTGTGGCTGAGGGAATATTTTAATTAAGAGTATTTGAGGAGTGAAATGAATGCAGTACTTGTAACCACTTGACACTTGTAACAACTTAATAGGTGAAAGTGGACAATTAAAGGTGCTTTTCAGGTTTCAGTACAAATTACTCTTAAGTGAAAGAGTTCTCTTGTAATAAACTTGATATGGGAAAGGTTTTCATAGTTTCATCTCCTTCCTACAGTCTGTTAATTCTTTAATTCTGAATCCATGCTGGCAGCTGATCTGTGCTACAGAATGGATCATAATAATAATCAGTAGTTCTGCCACTTAGTACTTGACATGGTTTATTTAGTTTTGCATTATAATACATTAAAACATAATGGCACATCTTACATAGGCAAAGTCACAAGGCTGGATTTTGTGAATGGAATCACATACAGTTTTTTAAGACAAAGACATGAGTTGACCAAAAAAATAAATAAAAAAATGAATAAATAAAAAATTGGATAATTTACCCCTTTCTGTAGCCCATCCTATTCCAAGGCCCCTTTGCACACTGAGGTTTACTTACTAAGAGTGGCGTGGAGTTTTCTTTGTGGGTTTTGATCCCCACAGATATTTTCCCAAGATATTTACTAAGGTTTTCCTACTTCATGCACTTTTCCCTATGTTTTCTTTTTTTTTTACAACTGTTCTGATCTGTCAGATTTTTCCCAGCTCAAATCCACCTCATTTTCTGTGGAATCCTTAGTAAATATATTAAAGATTTTTCAAAACTCTTGGCACATGCCCCTTTTGTCTGGACCACACCCCTTTTTATTGGGGCCATGCCCCTTTCTCCAGTGGCCATGCCCTCTTTCCTGGGTTTACTTTGAGGGTTTTGTTTTTTTGTGGCAAATTGTGTCACACGGAACGTAAGACTCAATTTGGGTGCAAAACCCAAGAAAAAAATGTGTACAGACAATCTGTTAAGGTAAGTCTTTTGAAGTCAGTAAATTTGTCAACTGAGACTTTTTTTTTAAAGTTGCAAATTTTTTAGCAAAAAACACCATAAAGTGAAAAGTCGCAATGAAAAGTCTCTAAACAGAATCTGAGACAAACTGTGAGACAAATTTACACTATAATACGAAGGTAAAACCAATGATAACATCCCTCATTGTGTACACAGACAACCATTTTCACATAGACTTACATGTAGTACACTGCTCCAAAAAAAATTAAAATAAAGGTAACACAAACAACACAGTGTAACTCCAAGTCAATCACACTTCTGTGAAATCACACTGTCCACTCAGGAAGCAACACTGATTGACAATCAATTTCACATGCTGCTGTGCAAATGGGACAGACAACAGGTGGAAATTATAGGCAATTAGCAAGACACCCCCAATAAAGGAGTGGTTCTGCAGGTGGTGACCACAAACCACTTCTCATTTCCTATGCTTCCTGACTGATGTTTTGATCACTTTTGAATGCTGGCAGTGCTTTCACTCTAGTGAGACGGAGTCTGCAACCCACACAAGTGGCTCAGGTAGTGCAGCTCATCCAGGATGGCACATCAATGCGAGCTGTGGCAAGAAGGTTTGCTATGTCTGTCAGTGTAGTGTCCAGAGCATGGAGGCGCTACCAGGAGACAGGCCAGTACATCAGGAGATGTAGAGAAGGCCATAAGAGGGCAACAACCCAGCCGCAGGAGCGCTGCCTCCACCTTTGTGCAAGGAGCTGCAGGAGGATCACTGCCAGAGCCCTGCAAACTTATCTCCAGCAAACCACAAATGTGCATGTGTCCACTCAAACAGTCAGAAACAGACTCCATGAGGGTGGTATGAGGGCCCGACTTCCACAGGTGGGGGTTGTGCTTACAGCCCAACACCATGCAGGCACCCCATGCTCTTCACAGATGAAAGCAGGTTCACACTGAGCACATGTGACAGAGTCTTGAGACAACATGGAGAACATTCTGCTGCTTGCAACATCCTCCAGCATGACCGGTTTGGCGATGGGTCAGTAATGGTGTGGGATGGCATTTCTTTGGGGGACTGCACAGCCCTCCATGTGCTTGCCAGAGGTAGCCTGACTGCCATTAGGTACCAAGATGAGATCCTCAGACTCCTTGTGAGACCATATGCTGGTTCGGTTGGCCCTGGGTTTCTCCTAATGCAAGACAATGCTAGACCTCATGTGGCTGGAGTGTGTCAGCAGTTCCTGCAAGAGGAAGGCATTGATGCTATGGTCTGGCCCACCCATTCCCCAGACCTGAACCCGATTGAACACATATGGGACATCATGTCTCGCTCCATCCACCAATGCCACGTTACACCACAGACTGTCCTGGAGTTGGCAGATGCTTTAGTCCAGGTCTGGGAAGACATCCCTCAGGAGACCATCTGCCACCTCATCAGGAGCATGCACAGGTGCTGTAGGGAGGTCATATGGGCACGTGGAGGCCACAAACACTACTGAGCCTCATTTTGACTTGTTTTAAGGACATTACATCAAAGTTGAATCAGCCTGTAGTGTGGTTTCCCAAATTTGATTTTGAGTGTGACTCCATATCCAGACCTCCATGGGTTGATAAATTTGATTTCCATTCATAATTTTTGTGTGATTTTGTTGTCAGCACATTCAACTATGTAAATATGAAAGTATTTCATACGAATAGTTCATTCATTCAGATCTAGGATGTGTTATCTCAGTGTTCCCTTTATTTTTTTGAGCAGTGTATGTTAAAGTTAGAAATGCGGATGTAATTTGTCCACAATATTACAGGTACCAATGAAAATCACCTAAAAACACTGTGTCATTTAGTTTTTCTATATGTTTTGGTTAAAAAATACTGAAATACTAAACAAAATGTTTTAAAATAAATAGCACAATATGGCCACAAGATATGAATAGGATATGGCATTTTTAATGTAATAATGTGCACATTGGAATTCAATGGAAAAGTCCACTCACCTTTTAAATAACCTTCCATAATTTCAACATTGAATTACATCTGCATTTTTAAACATTTTGTGCACTGACAGCCTATGACTGACAGCCTATTTCCACTGACTTTCATTGCGCATATTTGCGCACTTTCCCTGCATTTTGCTTTTTTTTTTACACATGCTCTGATCGATCTGTACTGTTTTCCTCAGCTAAAATCCACCACATTTTCTGTGGAAAGCTTAGTAAATATGTTGTTTTTTTGTGAAAATGTCAGGAACATGCCCTTTTCGGTGACCACGCCCCTTTTCTCTTTGGACATGCCCCTTTTTCAGGTTTTCTTAGTAAAATAGAGAGTTAGTTGAGTTTTTTTATTCAATTCTGGTGCAAATTTTGCCGCTGACAGAATTTCTGGCGCAATGCGTCAGAATCTGGCGCATAACCCGACAAAACATGTCGGGTTTGCAATAGTGAATGAGGGCCATTATTACAATAAAAATAAGGACATGTTTTATTCCTATTCTGTGGCTTAAACTATTAATTTAACATGTACAAACCAGCCTTAAAGATCATATATTCTGCTCAGGAAGAGTCATGCACTGAGCCCCCCTCATTCACCAAGCATTATTTCCTCATTAAATCTGCTCTGTTGTGGCTTATACTTTAATTACTGCAGGCTGCTCTGTAACCCCCTTCTCTGATAGACAGGACAGGAGTGAGCACAGAGGAGTACTAGTCACACCCTCACTTACTGGACTTTTGTCCCTGCCTGTGCTTTAGCTTGGACAAAGGTGATGCTTCAGCAGGACATGATTATGTTCTGAATGGTATGGGAGCCCCAAGTGGTCTTTTTTATAAGTCATTATTTCTATAAAAAGGTGATAATTGTTCTTATGAAGTGTATTAGAAAGTTTAATGTTTTCCCAAAATAATTAATATATAAAATGTTTTTGAATCTGGTTGTGGCGCACAAATCGAGTTAAGCAGTTAGGTTTACATTAGTAAATCATGGCCAATATCTATCATACTGGACCTACTGAATCATGGATGTATTGCATATTTAACTACCTTAATTATTTAGACCTAATAGCATACATTGTGCAACAATTAATTTTAATTACAAAGTACATATCCTGATTATATATTACATGTGTTTTTCTGTGCTCTTTTTATTGAAATCAATAAAATGTTACATTCTTAATAAAATGTTATATATTTTTTTTAAACATTGTTATTAACGATTACATGACTCATTTCTGCTTGACAATAAACTTCAACCCCAATCATTTTCTGATAGATCCTCATAATATAAAGTTAATATAAATTCTTTTGCAATTATTTTGTCTTGGCAAGTTATTGATGTCACATGAAACAACTTGTCTTATATAGTTTATTTTAACAATGATCAAAACAATTCTTAGAGCTAAAGCTCCTCATGTGAGAGCACTATGTACAGAGGTGGGGAATGCACGATTGCTCTAAAATAAGCAGGTTTTTAATGTCAACTTGAGATAGAGGTAAGGTTCTCCATTAGCTTTTAATGTTGTCTTCAACTTATTGACTTCTAATTGCTTTTTTTTTTTAGTATTTATATCTTCAAGGTATAAGTTCAGTCACAAGTATGATCTCTCAAATATCTCTACATTTCTGTGTAATAGTAATTGGCATAGATGTCTAACCTGTTAAAGGGTTAATCATACCTTAATAAAATACAATATGCTGCTGAGGAAATAGGGAAAAAAAAACATACTTGTCTAGCCCTGATCTCCTGCTGGTCCTCTACAGCTTCTGTTTGCCTTCTTCCAGTCCCTTGTTCTTCTTCTGCTTTTAAGATGAACACTTGGAGCAGGACCTGTATGCTCAGCCCAGCACTACTTGAGAGGGGACATCTCTGAGACCAGCAATTGGCTGAGCTGGAAGGTCCTGCTCTAAGTGCTAGTCTCAGAAGTGAAAGGATGTGACAGTTTTAGCTGTATGCCTTGTCCGAAATGATTGTTTCCCTTTAAAGAAGCACTTTGGGATTTTTTTTTTTTAGCTTATCTAGTGGAATATAGGCTATTATAGAAGTACAGCATAGAGGTTATTGTTTATCCCAAGTGCTTACCTGTTTTAGCTGATGTGGAAAAAGTTGGTTTTCAGACATTCCTATATCAAAACTGAAATGATTTTCTACATGGCCATGAATTCTCTGGATTTGCAAAGAGAGGTCATGTTCATATGGCTGAACTTTTGCAGAATGTTCCCCTGGAAAACACGGGCAGACATTCCACAAATAGAAAGCTCCAGATGGTTTATGGCGACACTATGTCCTTTCTGAAATGTGCTGTCTCCATAGACAGCAATGCATTACCGAGCAGATTCTGCCAAAAGAATTAACATGTTAATTCTTTTGGCGGAGACCAGAATCAGAAATGTTTCCACCACAGAAATACTGCCATGTGAATTGCAGTGGAATTTCCAAGCTCGATTTTTACCACTTATATATTCAGTTGTGTAAACATGACCAGAGACTTTTGGGGGCTTTCGTTTTTTTTGCAGTGCTCTTTTCTGTAAAAATGACATCTGCATACTGTAGGTACATACGGTTGCAAGGATACCCAATTTATGTAGGTTTAATTTCATTTAACTACTTAAAAAAATTATAACTACATGCACCAAAATTAGTTTGTTTAACCTTAAGAACGCAGGGTTTTTCAGTTTTTGCATTTTCGTTTTTTCCTATTTACCTTTTAAGAATCCTAACCCTTTAAATTTTCCACCTAAAAATCCATATTATGGCTTATTTCTTGCATCACCAATTCTAATTTGCAGTGACCTTAGTCATTTTACCCAAAAATCCACGGCAAAATGGAAAAAAAAATCATTGTGCTACAAAATCGAAGAAAAAAATGCCATTTTGTAATTTTGGGGGCTTCCGTTTCTACGCAGTGCATATTTCAGTAAAAATTACACCTTATCATTATTCTGTAGGTCCATAAGGTTGAAATGGTACCCTACTTATATAGGTTTAATTTTTTCATACTTCTGGAAAAAAATATATGAAGAGTGTGCATGGTATAGGCAATTCAAAACAAAAAAAAGTGAAGTTTTCCTTTAATAAATTTATAGAAATTCTAATAGATCTTTCATGCAAGTAATATCCTATATCTTTCTCCACATATGCCTACTTTATTTTTACAACTAGGCACTAAGTTTCCTGCTCACCTGCTTCAGAACAATATAGATATTGATACCTTAGCAGTGGGCAGTTGTTTTTATTTTACAAGTGTGTGGGTGAACAGATGGATGGTGTGATTTACTTTAGAATCCTGAACAATGTAGCCTTATGAAGTATAATAAGTACAAGGATTTATATAAATCATGTTTCTAGTTAATGAAAGGTACGCTTAAACTTTATACAATTTCTGCTATATTTTATTGCATATTTTAGAACTTTTCAAGGTTTAGCAGTGTTCCAAGCTGCATGCAAAATGTTAAAACCAGAGTCAGGAAAACATACCGTTTCTACTTTTCTCCCACATCAAGAGCCTTAACCCCTTAAAGGGGTACTCCAGTGGAAGACTTTTTTTTTTTTTTTTTAATCAACTGATGCCAGAAAGTTAAACAGATTTGAAGAAACTTCTATTAAAAAATCTAAATCCTTTCAGTACTTATTAGCGGCTGTATATTAGAGAGAAAATTCTTTTCTTTTAAGATCTCTTTTCTGTCTTTCCAGAGTGCTCTCTGCTTTAACCTCTGTCTATCTCAGGAACTGTCCAGAGCAGGGAAAAATCCCCATGGTGTCTTCTAAAAATCGTAACTCTTTTATATTTTCATCCACAGACTAGTATTAAGGCTTGTTTTTATGTGACCAGTTGTCCTTTGTAATGACATCAATCAATTTACTATAAAATGTATAGTGCAACCAAAAAAATACTATTTGTGTGGGGAAATCAAAAAGAAAACCGCAATTTTGCAAATTTTGGAAGGTTTTGTTTTCACACCGTACAATTTACAATAAAAATGACATGTTTTCTTTATTCTGTGGGTCAATTCAATTAAGATGATTACCATGATTACATACTTTTCTATTATTTTTGCACTTTAAAAAAAATCACAAACTTTTTAACCAAATTAGTATGTTTAAAATCCCTCTATTTTGATGACCTATATCGTTTTCATTTTTCCGTATAAGCGGCAGAAAGAGAGCTAATTTTTGTGCTGTATTCTTTACTTTTTATTGATGGTCCTGCTCTATGTATAAAACTTTTATTTATTTATTATTTTTATTTTTTTTTTTTTATAAAATGTGACAAAAAAGCAATTTTGGCCTTTTTCTTTTTTAACGTTCACACCGTTCACTATACGGTATGATTAACAATATATTTTAATAGTTCGAACATTTATGCACGTGGCAATACCAAATATGTGTATTCATTATTTTTTACACGTTTTGGGGGTAAAATGGGAAAAAGGGACATTTTACATTGGTATTGGGGTTGGGGATTTTTCAAATAAAAAAATAATTTTCTTACTATTTATAGCAATAACATGATTCCTAATACTGTTCAGTGCTATGCGTAGGGCATAGCACTGATCAGTATTATCGGCAATCTTCTGCTCTGGTCTCTGATCAGAGCAGAAGAAGCCGGGGAGGTGGCAGAGGCAGGTGAGGGGACCTACTTCCACCGTGCTGGTAGATCTGATCCCGCGGCTGTGCCGCAGGCGATCAGATAGGCATAAAATGTAGCCGCACTGCCGAAGATGCCGTGATCTGTATTTATCACTGCATCTGAGGTGTTATTGGCAGACATTCACCCAATCGCGGATGTTGGCCATTACCATCGCTCCGATGCTCGCGGTCATGTACAGGATGTACATTTACATCCTTGGTCGTTAAGGGGTTAAAGGGGCATTTCAATATTTTACTTCTTATGCCCTATCCAACTCTAAACTGTGTGATCTCATGCACAGCTCTCCGGCTAACCTCATGCACTAAAGTGGGGGTTTAGTGGTAAATATCTGATAGTAGCTATGTTCTATACACTTCAATGAAGATGAGCTGCAACGCCAGAAATAACTTACAGACTGGTGTGGTACTATTTCAGAATGATATCAGCCATATCTTTCTATTTCTGCATTGCCCATTTAATACTTCTCCAATCCCTATATTCTATTTCCTATAGAAATGTAATTTTTTTACTTATGTTGAAAAGAAAACTAGGCACTTGCCTGAAGCAAATATACTGCTTATATATTTTAATGTGGAATATGAGATTTTAATTCAAATTAATAAAAATGGATTTTGATATTTTATCAGTGAGTATTAAGAAGATGTTTAAAAAAAAATAATATATATATATATATATATATATATATATATATATATATATATCACAACATGAGCTGTAAAATTCCTGTCTGTTAGGAAAATGTTGTGAATAGATCTTCCGTGCTTTCTGTGCAGGTATCCAATAGTGACAGTTCATTCCATAAAATTTTCTATGTCTAGCATTACCATTTAATAGTGAAAAGCATTTCTGAAGCCTGTGGTGTATATCTGTCAGACTTTTGTCCTCCAGCCATTCAAGGAATGTATGATTTCCCCAGCCTTATGCTCTCCTGTAAGGTTCCTTTAGGCAAATCTAGTAGTATCATATCTTTTTGTATCTGTAAGCCCTGGATTTTCATTTACTCCATTTAAAATAGATATGAATAATCATCAGAGAGTTTGAAATGGTCACTGACTTTCTCTGACTGACCTATAAACAGATTCAAATATGTTCATTGATGTGATACTAAAGGGAAGTCCAATTCCAAAATATGAACGCACTGAAGGGTAGGATTGTAAATGTATTTGGGTGTTTGCCAATGTTTCAATACCATAGCCAAGACGGCTTTGGAGACCTGGGCTGCTTCCATCATGAGGCTTTTAATTGAATTTTTAACTGAACTTAAATAAATTAAACTGCTTCATGTTTCTTCTTGGACAAGTGGTGATAACTCTCTAGATATTTAGGGAGCATATACATTAATTTATCATCTGGCATCGAAAGAGTGCTGGATAGATTACTATAACTTTCCATAGTACCCAAATAGAACCATAGATATAACCGTACTCCCACTAAAAAAGTTGAGCTGAGGTCTGTAATTTTCATCATAGGTATACCTCAACTATGAGAGACATGATGAGAAAAAAAATCCATAAAATCACATTGTCTGATTTTTTAAGAATTTATTTGCAAATGATGGTATAAATATTTGGTAAATAACAAAAGTCTTACTTTGTTATATACCCTTTGTTGACAATGACAGAGGTGGGACATTTTCTGTAAGTCTTCACAAGGTTTTCACACACTGTTGCTGGTATTTTGGCCCATTCTTCCATACAGATATCCTCTAGAGAAATGATTTTTTGGGGGCTGTCGCTGGGCAACACAGACTTTCAACTCCCTCCAAAGATTTTCTATGGGGTTGAGATTTGGAGACTAGCAATGCCACTCCAGGACCTTGAAATGCTTCTTATGAAGCCATGCCTTTGTTGTCCATTTGAACATGTACTGGCTTAAACAAGGGGACACGTCTGGCATCCATGATTTGAGTCCCTGGTGGCGTAGTGTGTTACTGATGTTAGCCTTTGTTACTTTGGTCCCAGCTCTCTGCAGGTGATGAGAGAGGCCTGTAATTTTCATCATAGGTATACCTCAACTATGAGAGACATAATGAGAAAAAAATCCATAAAATCACATTGTCTGATTTTTAACCCCTTAAGGACGCAGGACATACTCAAACGGCCCCTTTTCCGAGTCCTTAAGGACTCAGGACGTTTGAGTACATCCTGTCAAATCCCAGCTCCCCGCCGCTAGCTGGAGGGGAGCCGGTGCCCGATGCCTGCTGAAATCGTTCAGCAGGCATCGGGGCATATCGCCCAGGGGGTCATTATGCCCCCCCATGTCGGCGATGGCCGCAGATCGCTGGACAATTCAGTCCAGCGATCTGCGGCAGATTCCGGGTCAATCGGGTCTCCAGTGACCCGGTGACCCGGAATTACAGGCTGTTCGGGGCCGTCTCCGACGGCCCCGAACAACCAGAGCCTGCAGGGGTGAGGTGGCACTGGTGCCACCTCACGATCGCCCTGATTCGTCGGCCGGATTACCGGCCGACCAATCAGGGCGCCTGCTGCGGGTGTCACTCCCGCAACCCGCTCCGCCCCTCTTCCGGAGGACGATACCCGGCGTCAATGTTGGGATCGGGGCCCCAGGAGCGACGGCCGCGGCGGCGACGACGAGGGACTGACCTGTGCGGCGAGGATCGTTGGAGGTGAGTGACAGCCTCCTGCTGTTGCTTAGCAACAGCTCCCAGCATGCAAAAAGGGCATGCTGGGAGCTGTAGTTATGCAACAGCAGGAGGCAGACCACCACAACTCCCAGCATGCCCTTATGGGCATGCTGGGACTTGTAGTTTTGCAACAGCTGGAGGCACATTTTTTCTATGGAAAAGTGTACCTTCAGCTGTTGTGTAACTACAACTCCCAGCTTGCACAAACAGCTAAAGTGCATGCTGGGAGTTGTAGTAGTGCATCTGCTGGTTGCATAACTACAACTCCCAGCATGCCTGTTGGCTGTCGGTGACTGCTGGGAGTTGTAGTTTTGCAACAGCTGAAGGCACACTGAGTTATGTAGCAAACCAGTGTGTCTCCAGCTGTTGCATAACTACAGTCCCCAGCATCCCCAGCTAAAGTAGTATGCCTCCAGCTGTTGCATAACTACAAGACCCAGCATGCCCTTCCGCTGTCCGTACATGATGGGGGTTGTAGCTTTTGCAACAGCTGAAGGCACACTGGTTGCAAAACACTGAGTTTGTTACCAAACTCTGTGTTTCACAACCAGTGTGCCTCCAGCTGTTGCAAAACTACAACTCCCAGCATGCACTGATAGACCGTACATGCTGGGAGTTGTAGTTTTGCAACAGCTGCATGTTTCCCCCCCCCCCCCCAATGTGAACGTACAGGGTACATTCACATGGGCGGAGGATTACAGCAAGTATTCGGCTGCAAGTTTGAGCTAGGGCAAATTTTCTGCCGCAGCTCAAACTGCCAGCGAGCAACTACTGTGAACCCCCGCCCGTGCGACTGTACCCTAAAAACACTACACTAACACACAATAAAAAGTAAAAAACACTACGTATACACATATCCCTATACAACCCCCCTCCCCTCCCCAATAAAAATGAAAAACGTCTGGTACGCCACTGTTTCCAAAACGGAGCCTCCAGCTGTTGCAAAACAACTACTCCCAGCATTGCCAGATAGCCACTGACTGTCTAGGCATGCTGGGAGTTTTACAACAGCTGGAGGCACCCTGTTTGGGAATCACTGGCGTAGAATACCCCTATGTCCACCCCTATGCAAGTCCCTAATTTAGGCCTCAAATGCGCATGGCGCTCTCACTTTAGAGCCCTGTCGTATTTCAAGGCAACAGTTTAGGGTCACATATGGGGTATCGCCGTACTCGGGAGAAATTGTGTTACAAATTTTGGGGGGTATTTTCTGCTTTTACCCTTTTTAAAAATGTAAAATTTTTGGGAAAAGAGGCATTTTAGGTAAAAAAAATTTTTTTTTTTACATATGCAAAAGTCGTGAAACACCTGTGGGGTATTAAGGTTCACTTAACCCCTTGTTACGTTCCCAGAGGGGTCTAGTTTCCAAAATGTGATGCCATGTGTTTTTTGCTGTCCTGGCACCATAGGGGCTTCCTAAATGCGGCATGCCCCCAGAGCAAAATTTCCTTCAAAAAAGCCAAATGTGACTCCTTCTCTTCTGAGACCTGTAGTGCGCCAGCAGAGCACTTTTTACCCCCATATGAGGTGTTTTCTGAATCGGGAGAAATTGGGCTTCTTATTTTGGGGGGTATTTTCTGCTTTAACCCTTTGTAAAAATGTAAATTTTTTGGGAAACAAAGCATTTTAGGTAATTTTTTTTTTTTTTTACATATACAAAAGTTGTGAAACCCCTGTGGGGTATTAAGGTTCACTTTACCCCTTGTTATGTTCCCAAAGGGGTCTAGTTTCCAAAATGGTATGCCATGTGTTTTTTTTGCTGTCCTGGCACCATAAGGGCTTCCTAAATGCGGCATGCCCCCAGAGCAAAATTTCCTTCAAAAAAGCCAAATGTGACTCCTTCTCTTCTGAGACCTGTAGTGCGCCAGCAGAGCACTTTTCACCCCCATATGGGGTGTTTTCTGAATCGGGAGAAATTGGGTTTCAAATTTTGGGGGGTATTTTCTGCTATTACCCTTTTTAAAAATGTAAAACTTTTGGGAGACCAAGCATTTTAGGGAAATTTTTTTTTTACATATGCAAAAGTCGTGAATCACCTGTGGGGTATTAAGGTTTACTTTACCCCTTGTTATGTTCCCCGAGGGGTCTAGTTTCCAAAATGGTATGCCATGTGTTTTTTTTTGCTGTTCTGGCACCATAGGGGCTTCCTAAATGTGACATGCCCCCCAAAAACCATTTGTCGCTCCTTCCCTTCTGAGCCCTCTACTGCGCCCACCGAACAATTAGCACATACAAAATTTACATAATTGAAAATTTGCATATGCTGGTCTCACACAGTAGTATTAGAGCCTTCTTTACACCACACAAGCTGGAAGCAGAGAGGGATGATCACTGTGATGTGTACTGTGAAAAAAAAAACAATATTCGTAATTACGAATATATAGTGCTATATTCGCGAATATTTGCGAATTCGCGAATATGCGATATTCGCAAATAAAATTCGTATTGCGAATATTGGCGACCAACACTAGTTGATTTCTTCACACCAAGCTGCTTGCCTATTGCAGGTTCATTCTTCCCAGACTGGTGTAGGTCTACAATGTTGTTTCTGGTGTCCATCGACAGCTCTTTGGTCTATGCCATAGTGGAGTTTGGAGTGTGACTGTTTGAGGTTGTGGACAGGTGTCTTTTATACTGATAAAAAGTTCAAGCAGGTGCCATAAATACAAGTATTGAGTGGAGGACAGAAAAGACCCTTAAAGAAGAAGTTACAGGTCTGTGAGAGACAGAATTCTTGCTTAATTTAAAAAAAAATCTTTAAAAATCAGACAATGTGATTTTATGGATTATTTTTTTCTCATATGTCACTCATAGTTGAGGTATACCTATGATGAAAATTACTGGCCTCTCATCTTTTTAAGTGGGAGAGCTTGCACAATTGGTGGCTGGCTAAATACTCCCCCCCCCCCCCCCCCCCCCCGCTGTATATGGTATAATATAATTGAAAAAAAAAACACCCTAACACCTTCCTTATATATATCACACAGAGGGTGGCCAAATATGATCAATATTAAAGTTTGGATGGGAAAGATTGGTGACAGTATTTCATTTGTGAATAAAAAGATGCTATTTCTCATTTATAGTATTTTAGGATTATGTCTCTTTTACTAGAGATGAGATGATTTTTCGAAAAAAAAATTTCGATCCAAATTTTTTTGTGGCAAATCTATATTAAAAATGGCTTTTTCTGGACTTCAGAGAGCCTCAATTGAGGTGTAGAACACTTTGTTCTAAGACGCATATGGAGTGTGCTGGGGTAGTGAAATAATACTGTTATTCAGAATGACATGCAGATTACAGGCATCTCTTTTAGAATCACTGCCACAGAGCAGCACAATGACAGAGCCTAGAGGTAACATCAGTATGACGAGAACATGTAGTAGCTGAATGACACAGCGTGGAGGGGTTGGCAGCATGAGCAGACCATACAGTGGCTAAATTACACAGCAGCTAAATTACACAGCATGGAGGTGTTGGTAGCTTGAGGAGACCATATAGTGGCTGAATGACACAGCTTGGATGTGGCTGAAGCAATAGGAGACCATATACTGCCTGAATGACACAGCGTGGAGGTGTTGGCAGCATGAGGAGACTATACAGTGGCTAAATGACACAGCATGGAGGTGTTGGCAGCAATGGGAGACCATATAGTGGCTGAATGACACAGCTAGGAGTTGGCTGAAACATCAGGAGACCATATAGTGTCTGAATGGCACAGCCTGGAGTTGGCAGCAGCATGAGGAGACACTAGGGCTTCACAATACCTAAGATTAAAAGACAAATTTTTACATTTAAATTGAAGATTTAGGGCAGCTAATGCTACCATAAAAAATGTTTAGGCCGAGACCAAGGCCCAGCACCATCAGTAAACCATATATTGGCTGAATGACACAGCCTGGAGTTGGCTGAAGCATCAGGAGACCATTTAGTGTCTGAATGGCAAAGCCTGGAGTTGGCAGATGCATAAGGAGACCATTGAAATTTAAGAATTTTAAATAGAAATTTAAGATTTTAAAATTGAAATTGAGGATTTTGAAATTGAAATTGAGGATTTTGAAATTGAAATTGAGGATTTTGAAATTGAAATTTTAACTCCCAAGATTTAGTGTCCCGGGCCCCGGGGTGTGGGTACAAAGGACCAAATCTAACAAGGAGTCACATGTCACATGTCAGCAAAATGACAGAGCCTGGAGATGACATCAGTATAAGGGAGACCATATAGTGGCTGAATGGCACAGCCTGGAGTTAACTGAAGCATGAGAAGAGACCATATAGTGGCTGAATGAGACAGCCTGGAAGTGGCATCAGCATGAGGAGACCATATAGTGGCTGAATAACTGCCTGGAGATTGTGGCAGCATGAGGAGACCATATAGTTTCTGAATGGCACATCCTGGATTTGGCTGAAGCATGAGGAGACCAAATAGTGTCTGAATGGCATAGCCTGGAGGTGGCTGAAGCATGAGGAGACGATATAGTGGCTGAATGACTGCCTGGAGATTGTGGCAGCATGAGGAGACCATATAGTGTCTGAATGGCACAGCCTGGATTTGGCTGAAGCATGAGGAGACCAAATAGTGTCTGGATGGCACAGCCTGGATTTGGCAGAAGCATGAGGAGACCAAATAGTGTCTGAATGGCATAGCCTGGAGGTGGCTGAAGCATGAGGAGACCATATAGTGGCTGAATGACTGCCTGGAGATTGTGTCAGCATGAGGAGACCATATAGTGTCTGAATGGCACAGCCGGGATTTGGCTGAAACATGAGGAGACCAAATAGTGTCTGAATGGCACAGCCTGGAGGTGGCTGAAGCATGAGGAGACCATATAGTGGCTGAATGGCACAGCCTGAAGTTTGTGGCAGCATGAAGAAACCATATACAGTAGTGTCTGAATGGCACAGCCTGGAGTTGGTGGCTCTGTAGAGAAAAGAAAAGAAAGGACCGAAGGACGGCACCTCGTGTATTTACCCTCAATAGATCGGGTGGTGGGTGGGGGGGCAACCCCACGGGGCTTATAGATGGCCGCTCACCTTTAGATCTATGCAAAAAAGCATATCACCCATGATATAATCGGGGTACTATAGTGCGAGTCGCTGCTATGCCGATGGGTTGCAGGAGGAAACAAGTCGTCCTGGGAGTCAATATTAGAAGTAGAGCAGGAAAAAACCCTTAGGTATGGCGCTGCACACTCTTGTAGACAGATGAGGCGGATGCCAAAGGTAATAGGAAAGTACTCAGCAGGACATTTTATAAAAAAAAAAAACAATAAAATGGACAAGATTACGCGTTTCGGGAGGATCCCTCCCTTCCTCAGATCAGGTGGACTTGGTGGCAGATGTGGAGACAATAGTGCCTCACAATCTCTAAGAATAAAGGAGGAATTTTTTAATTTCCATTGAAAATTTATGGTACCTAGTGCAGCCATAAACATATACAGATAATGTCCTAGGCCCAGCAGCATCGGTAAACCATGTAGCCTGGAGTTAGCTGAAGCATGAGAAGAGACCATATAGTGGCTGAATGAGACAGCCTGGAGGTGGCAGCAGCATCAGGAGTCTTGAAAGTGACTCGGTGACAGAGTGGTGCGGTGGGTGTCAATACCAGTACCCGGTGACGAAAAAAGGTCTGAAGCGGAGGAATGTTTGTAACTGGGGAGCAGCGCCTTAAATCTGTTTAGCACTTTGCATATTTGTGAAGTGTTGGTGTGGCACCATGGTCAATCTACTCTCATGCATCAGGCATTGGTGGTTAAAATCCTGGCTGATCCATGCCTGATTCATCAGACGAGTTCTTCTTGGGGTGACTATAGCCCCCATTGCACTAAACACCCGCTCTGATGGCACACTACTGGTCGGGCGGGATAGCTTTTCCAGGGCAAACTCTGCTAGTTGCGGCCACAAATCAAGTTTGGCTGCCCAGAAGTCCAGCGGATCTTTAAAGTGTGTTGGCATGGGCATGTCAAGGTATTCCACCACCTGCTGATTCAGGTCCTGCTCCAGGTGTACCTGCTGCTGATGAGTTGCTTCACTATGCGGGTGAAGAAAGTTACTCATCAGCGACTGTAGACTCAGGCTGCTGCTGCTGGAGCTGGTACTGCTCCTGCAACCCCACCCCTCCCCAGCAGCCATGGCAAGAAGATGAGCACAGGGGGCCCCCCGACCTGCAAGAGGATGGATGATGGCGCTGATAGGCATTGGCCAACTGACTACATAGGATGCCTCTGTAGTAGGTCACTTTGTCCTCCCTCTCAGTGGGTGTAAAAATAAGGTGGAGATCCAGAAGTCATCACGCTGCCGAATGGTTTCATTTTGGCTGTCACAATACAAGCAAGTGAGCATGCCTCGTGCCATTTGTGCAAGTGACTCGGAGGGACTCCCTGCCTCCATCTCAACTGCATACTGCCACAATGTGTCTGGGTTCTCTGTCTCGCCTTCCTCATAATCCTCTAGCTCCTCTGGCTGCTCCTCCTCTCCTGTCAGATTACTAGAAAAACTGCCCATTTAATGAAACCTAAACTGTGCTCCATGTGTCCAGTGCCCTGACCAGCCATCATTTCCAACACGTATTGTAAGAAATGAAGCAATGGAATGACGTTCATCCCGTAAACCTGGCCACTTACTAATAATGTAGCTTCCTCAAACGCCTGAGCAAATGGCAGGTGTCACGTATGAGCTGCCACTGGTTCACATTGAAATTACACAGGGGAGTACCCCTATCCGCTTGGATCATCAAGAAATCGGTGATGGCTTTTCTCTCTCCGTACAGTCGGTTCAACATATATAGAGTGGTATTCCAACGTGTGGCAACATCACAAATCAGACTATGTTGGGGGGTATCATTCTGATGCTACAGCTCAAGGAGGTGTGCTTTGCGATGTATGAGTGGCTGAAGTGCATGCAAAGTTTCCTTCCCATTGTTAGGATGTCTTGCAAATGGGGGGAAGACTTCAGGAACTGCTTCACAACCAGATTGAACATGTGTACCATAGCTCAGCTGTCACAGTTGCAGCACATGCAAGATGTTCTTTCCGTTGTCAGTCACCATGGTTCCCATTTCCAGTTTTGTTGGTGTATGCCACCTGCACAGGACTGCTCTCGGGGTATGCCAACTGAGGGTTGTGTCTGAGGAACCCACCGAATGTTAATTCGGGGTATCAGATGTCACTTGTGATAAAGGGGATGACCATGTTAACCAATCGATGAAAGCAGATGGGTTGCTGGTCGAGACACGGACGCTAGCTGATACCGGGAGCTCAGGGCTCTTGCTGCAATTCCTGCTGCCACTCGCCCCTAGTCTGCTGCGACCTCTGACTGATGAATTTAGGCCTCTGCCACTCCTCTGTGCACGTCCTGCCACTTCTCTGCGTGACATACTTAGTGCATATATGAGGGGAGTATAATACGCTTCACTACACTTAAAACAGTATTTGTCTAGAACAGCAGCAGGTGTGTTCTTTTGCATGGACTTTCCCAGTATCTAGGCCCTTGTCAGATTAACAGGTTTAAAATAGTACACTATTTAGATGTAGGTATGTGGTATGCACTTATGAGGGCAGAAAAATGCGCTACAGTACGCTTAACAAACATATTGGAGTAAAACACCAGCCGGTGATTACTTTTTGCTGTCCTTTCACAGTATGTAGGCCCTTGACAGATTAACAGGCACAAAATAGTACACCACTTAAATGTAGGTATGTTTTATGCACTTATGAGGGCAGAATAATGCGGTACAGTATGCTTAAAAAACATATTTTAGTAAAACACGAGCTGGTGATTACTTTTGCCTGGACTTTCACAGTATGTAGGCCCTTGACAGATTAACAGGTACAAAATAATACACTACTTAGATGTACATATGTGGTGTGCACTTATGAGGGCCGAAAAATGTGATATAGTATGCTTAAAGGGTAGCTCCCACCATCCTATCTTTTTTTTTTGCTAGCCCGTTCCGCCCCCCCCCCCCGTTACGGCACAAGCCCATTCCCTCCTCCCCACCCCCGCCCCGCATACCCCATTCCCTCATTACACTTGCAGCTACTGCAGAGTCCGGCAGCGGGCGTGCGGGGACAGCAATGGCAACGAGGCGGTGGCGATGTGCGGGAGGAGTGGCCTCCCAACAAGTGGCCGGGGAGCCAATGCGCTCGCTCCCGCCAGTCTGATTGACAGGCAGGGAGCGAGTGCAGCCTAACTGAAAAAGGACTGATTGCCACTCCAAAATCAGTCCTTTTTCAGTGGCCGGTTTTTAAATGTAAATTACACCTTTTTAATTAAAAAATAATAATAAAGTATATTAGAGATATGTTGTAGTACATAAGTACTACAACATATCAAAAAATAAAGTTGGTGACAGTGCACATTTCAAAAAAAGTATTTTTGCACAACACCAGCAGAACACAAAAGTGCTACAGCACAAAAAAGTTGTGAACTAAACACAAAATTTCACTCTGTCAAAGACTATTAGGAATGGACTGCTGGGTATTATACCGTCTACAGACTAGTATAAACAGCAAATGATTTGTTGTGGAAAAAGACACAGAATTGCGCTGAAAAATTACTCCTTCCTCTTCTGCTCAGGTTTATGAAGTTGAGGCAGCTTGTTGAAATGTATGAGGCAACACACAGCTATCTGCCCCTCACTGTAATACAATGATAAAGAAAATAACTGGGAGGTTTATGGCTGCAGTAAAAATCATTTTCAGTGAAAAAGAAACACTGCTCTCTGTCCACCAGAATGCTGAAGTGACTAGGATGTAAAGTGCTGCTGGAATAAGCTTTTCTGTGTAACACACACACACACACAGCGATGTCCTTCCTATCTCCATGCATGATATGAAGAGCTGCAAAATGGCTGCCAAATATATAGGGTTGTGACATCACTGGGGTGACTGGCTGCTGATAGGCTGCATCCGGCATGTGATTCACGGTCATCCCACCTACTTCCCTTCCCACCTTGCCTTCCCAGCGTTCCTTGCCCCATGCACTGACATGTGGATCCACCATTTTAGATGCCCTGGAGCCTGGGCCACAGTAAATGGAGTTTAATGAAGCGATTTGCGCTATAGAATCGCAGAGATATTCACATTCCTTGCTCATCTCTATTTATTACCCTAATTATATACAAACAAACATTTATTGATAATACAATAAACAGTACATCAAATGCTTGCCGAGTCTAAATTTGGATAGACTCCTCATGACAACCCAGTGCTCCCTCCTCTTTGGTAAATCCACAATAAATGGACCTTTTATTTTAAGGTAGTTTCTCCCTATTGTTCAGGCCAATAGTGTCCCAATTTTCCAAGAATCATATTTTTGTCCTTATAGGGGTACTCCGCCCCTAGACATCTTATCCCCTATCCAAAGGATAGGGGATAAGATGTCTGATCACGAGTGTCCTGCCACTGGGGACCCCCACAATCACAGCTGTGATACCCCAGACATCTTGGGTATGGAGCAAACTTTGCTCCATGCCAGGTGACTGGCTATGTGGGGCAGAGGCTCGTAACGTTACGACCGCGCCCGGCTCGTGACATCATGGTCACACCAGTCGGTCACATCATCACGCCCCCTCCCATAGACTTGTATTGAGGGGGCGTGGCCGTGACATCACATGCCTCCAGCGCTGAACCCGACCCTCTAAACAAACACGGGGTGCAGCAGGGAGATCAAGGGGGGGTCCCCAGTGGCATGACTCCCGCGATCAGACATCTTATCCCCTGTGATTTGAATAGAGGATAAGATGTCTAGGGGCAGAGTACCCCTTTAAGCTTTGGTGGCTGTAAGCTCTAGTGGCTATATGGTGGCCTGCCTTAAGTGGCCAAAGGAATGTTTACACCACTGTCAGCATCAATGGAGAGTTGTTGGGCTTTTTGTCACAGAATATGAATGTTGCCCCTGTATTTCTGACAGAATGCCTGACGCTACTTCATGTCACAGTAAATCAGGAGGGCAACATACCCAGCAATAATTAGGCAAGATTTAATATTCTATGAACTTTATTAATAATTTTACAGGTTATTTGTTGGAATGTTTATTCCTCTGCAGATTTGTAGTAAGAAATGTGCTGTTCCATACCTATAATGCATTTGTCAAGTAGCTCAAGACCACTGGTGGATAGGGATGCAGAAATAACTGAAGTTTGTCTTTACTAAGCTATTGCGTGTGAACAATCCAGCTTAGGATATCATTTGCCTTGGTCTGTTAAAGCAAGAACTTGATGCAATGAGTATATAGACTTATCTTTGTTGTGTTCCTCAAAAGATATTATTTTAAAATGAGGAGGATGGGAGGATTTTTGTGGTTCAATGTTGTATGCAAATGTTAGAGGTACATTCTAAATTCTTAAAGGGGATCTAACTTGTTTGTAATTTCTACTTTGAGAGTTGCTTGTCCATAGACTTAAATGTCTCCTGCTAATAATTGAATAATTCCCATTGGTTATTCTCAGGTTCACATTGAGGACTAAGAGGGATGGTAGATCAAACTATTTCTGCAGTATCACAAGTATAGTTGAAGGTCTGACATTTTTTCTTGTTTTTAATATACCTTCAGCAATGAAGGAAGAATGTTCCCTTGTTCCTTGAGTTTTAAGGCATTACTATAGACACTTATGTAATGGGACCCTGACTGCCTGAAGGTAATTTACTAGTATGATTGACAAAAGCCCCAGGAAAAGATTTTAGAATTTGAAAAGAATGTTGCTGTATTTCACTGGTAGGTGTTTATGGCAGGATGTTTTGCAGATGCCTTGAGCTCTATGCAGTATGAGGTATATTTTAAAGATCATTGGTAAACTGCTCTTTCGAATGAAGCTTAGGTTTAGGCTGCTGTTGCAAAAATATTATTCTGTTTATTCATTTCAGCAGCAGCCCTAATGGAGCAAAGATAAAATAATGAGGAGGGAGCCTGTGGGAAGGTTTGTAGTCATGGCCTGTGACTTACTGGTCACTATTGCTGAGGGTTTTCCATGGGAAAGTTTTGTAGGCTGCCACATTTAAAGGGGGTTGCACTAGTGATGGAGTTACTCTTCATTCCCCAGGTGTACACCCTATATAATTGATTGGTACACCCTTAAAAATCTGGTGCAATAAGGGTGTCAAACACTGTGATAACTGATAATAAGTCAATGTTTCTTTACAAGTTTTTTTAATTGCAAAACAATCAGGCTTTAGGCTGGATCAAGGCTACTCCTGGCAATAGTGTCTCTCTCTACAGAGGCTTGCTCTCTGTATAAAATGTGGGATTTGGGGTTTCTCTTTAAAAAGTCAAATATGGGCATGTATAGATAGCTAAAGGGGGGGGAGGGTGATCGCATACCTGTTTATAGAATACTGATTGCCCTACCCCCTCCTCTTTCCGATCCAAAGATGTAGGGCTTGGTATATCCTCTGACAGTCTTCCTACAGATGGGTGGGATGGTATTATACGGTGTGTTGTATTTCCTATGACAGGGGCATTCCTAATGGCTCCAGTCAGAGCTAAATACATGCCATATCTCACTTTTTTAATGAGAGACCACAAGTTCTCTTTAACACATTCTCTCATATGGAAAGACTCAACTTCCTTTTCTCTTCAGTGGAGAAACTGGACCAGAGCAAACTCTTCCCTTCTCTCTGGATGTTTTCTAGCAGTGCGTAGGTGCTAAAAGGAACCTGCTGCCAGTTTTATGCTGTCCATACGATGGGCATCATAAAACTGGTTTTGGCATCATAAACTGGTTTCAGCATCATAAACCTAGTGACAAGTTCCCTTTTGCCCACAAATCTACAGTTCTAATCATACAAAACATAAAACAGCATAAATATCACTGGCACATCTGATGTAAGACATTTCTCATGTAATGTCCAATCATGGGCCCTGCAGGGCTCCCAGTTGGACTCTACATGTGTAGTTTATGTTATGTATAAGTCTTTTAAGAGTAAACTAAAAGTTATTTATACTTATAATAAACACCTTTAACTGTTTGTTATTTAATAGTGAGTTACTGTAGTAGTTAAATTGGTAACCTGTCAGCAGCTTTTTCAAAGGGAAGCTACTATGAGGATGACTTAATTGATTGCATGCATATATTACACATAATGGTGACATGAATGGCTGATTTATGATATATGTAATGGGATATAAATAAAAGTTCTGTGTATAAATAAATACCTATCAGCCATTAAGTCATTATACAGCAGCTCAAAATGATTATATCATTTCCATTCCTTGCTACAAGCATACCTCCCGCCTAATGATTTATGGTTCTACCTGCTTGATATCAGAGTAGCCTGTGATGATGTCACTAGCAGGGAGGGCCATAAATCATTAGGCAGGAGGTGTGTTTCTAGCTGGTCATGGAGATGACTTGGTGACTCAGAGCTGCTGTATAACACCCCAGTGATTCAATGGTATTTTTTTAATATACAGCATGTGCAGCACATTAAGTTTAATATATTTAGTGGAATCTGTCAACTCTATACCATGCTCAGAGCTACAGATATAAGCAGAGAGCTGCGATTTATTATACCTGCAAAGTTGTAGAAGCAAAGCAGAGCTGCAGCATGCATGCCTCCTCACTATCCCACCCCTCCCTGCCCTGCATGATTGATGTTCATGGTTTGGCATCCAGCACTGAGTCTTTTACATCAATCATGAAGGCAGGGAAGGATTGGGTTATGCCCATGTCTGCAGCTCTGAGCATGATATCAGTGTCCACACAGGTTTTTACTGGCATTTTTAAATTTTTTGTGGCATTTCTTTTGGTTTTTACACCTGTATGGATATGTAACTTAACAAATTGCCGGTCTATACTTCCTTGGTCCAGCTACATTGATTCTTGGAGGAAATAAAGCCTATTTTGTGAAGCTTTATATGTACACTATTTCACTCATGATTTGTTTGTAGTATTTTACTTTGCTCATGATCAGGTTAGGCTTGGATAAATCATCCAGCTGATTCCTGATTACTTTCAGATGAAACAATTGTTGAAAGGCTACAGTAGGTCCTTTGTATCTGACCATCACAGGAGAAATAATATTATTTTTATTTAAGATGAACTTGTTAGAAGTATTCCTAAAATTCTTTTCTTCTGGTTATAAGAGTATGATTTTTACGATGATTTGTGTACTTGCCTTTTCTGCAGCTTTAAAGGGGCAACTATAAACACCTGTACTCAATTAGCACTTACCAACAGTTCACGGTCTCCGATGGAATAATTTTTTTCTGGAGGTGAAAAAGTTTTGGAGAAAAATCCGCAGGTGACATTTTTTCCTTTAGCGGATTTTTGTAGGAGAACAGCTCAGGCTCTTATAGGTAGTCACTTCATTTAAATGGGAGCCTCAGGGGACGTGGTCTGTCTGCCAGGGCGCATGGACGCAGGATAGAGGAGCTCCCTGACTGAACCTGCCATTAGCGACTATTCACTGTATCCCACCAACTGAATCTTTCCCCAAACTGCACCAGGACCCCCCCTACAACCCCCACAATGCCTACCAGGAAAAAGAAGCAGCACAGAGCAGGTACTCAGTGTATTCAAGTATTTAGCTTCTTGCCCCGACACCAGGCTATCCAAGATGGCGCCTTCACTGAGTGCTTAGTGCTGCCTCAGCCTGCAAATGGCGCCAGTAGCTTTTTCCCACACTGCTCTCTTCAGCGGAGATCCACATCAGACTCTGCTCTTCACTACCTGTCAGCTGACGGAGACTCGCCCGCACATCAGTGTAGCTCACTGCCGCAGCCTCCTCACAGCACTGAGGATCTTCTGACCGCTGAGCAGAGCCATTATTCCTCAGGCTCTGCTCCTGTCTCACCTGCCTGCTCCCCTCACACAGAGCCCTTCCAAACAGCTTGTAAAGCTCTCTGCTGCAATCCCTGCAACTAGGGTCAAGCTGTGGGATTCCTTGCAACTCGCCACGCACCACTGCAGTTAACTCTTCTGAGTCCATCCCTGCATCTGATCAGCACTCACCAGTACAATCAATTAACTCTTTGGAGACCATCTTAATCTCTGACACTACCATGAAAGCAATGTTGCTGGTGCTCAGAGACACCTTTCTGCAGGACATGCATTAAGTGGTTAACCCCTTGCAAACCAATATGGAGGCTCTTGAGGACAGAGTGGAACATGTAGAATGCAAATTTGGTGATTTTGCCACGTCCCATAACACGCTCATTGATTCTCACAACCATATTGAGGTTGAACTGCTTGCTTTGAAAGCTAAAGTTGCTGATTTGGAGGACAGGAGCAATAATGTTAAACTGCACGATATCTCGGAATCGGTGCCTCTTGTGGACATCCCCTACTACGTGTGTTCCTTGCTTCAAGTTACCCTCTCTGCCTGCACTCCTCAGGAGCTTGAGTCCCACATCCAAAACATCTGGAAGACTCTGTTCCACGTGACATTTTTGCTCTTGTTCATTTCTTGACTACTAAAGAATGTTTTATGGAATATGCCAGACGGAACAATGGACTACCTGCACTGTACCATCATGTTTCTGTTTCTGCTGACTTATCTGCTGCGACCCTGCAAGACCATAGGGACCTCATCCCAATCACCTCGGCTCTCCGTTCTGCTGGTCTGGCTTACAGATGGGGATTACCAACCCACCTGACACCATCCATATAGTCCGCTCGCCTGAAGAGTGTGTGACCCTTCTACAATCCTGGAACGTTTCTCTTGGACCCCCCACCTGCTCCATCGCGCGCTGCCAGACGCACTCGTGTGGATAAGGACTGGTCCAAAAGCTGAAACATTCGGTGGTAACTTTGTCTTTCTTACTGGTGGGCTCTCCTGCCTGTGTCCACTGACCCTGGCTACAGTGTGGACTCTAACCCCACTTATCTCATGATGGCTTTTCTCTCTATATGCCATCATGTTACAGTTGTTTTTTCTTTGACAATGTCTGTTTATTTGTAATGGTGGTAAATCAGATGTGCTCTATTTCTGACACCTTTGGCTGCTCACATTTCACAAGTGCACGCTGGTTAGGAGGTGCATCCTGTTTACAGAATATGTACCTTGCTTTTCTTTTACCATTGTTTATTTTACTTAATCAATATAGTTATTAATATCGCTAGTGTTAATGTGAATGATCTTAATGCCCCTCATAAACGCTCACATCTCTGAAGAGAGGCACAATTACTTGGATGCAACATTTTAAGTGTTCAGGAGACACACCTGCTTGCCAGAGATGCTTCCAGACTTCATCATCTTGCTTACCAACATGTCTTCACTCTCACCACAGTTCAAAGTCCAGAGGAGTCATGATCGCTGTCAAGAACACTGTGTCCTTCACTCTGCACAACTCCATGTCGGATGCTGGGGGATGGTACGTAATCCTGAGATGCACAATCAAAGCAGTCTGCTTAACTATTGTATCGGTGTATAATGATGAGCGGCATATGTCATATTCGAATTTGCAATATTTCGCAAATATATGGACGAATATTTGTCCTATGTTTGCGGAACTCGCATATTCGACAACACTGTTATTTTCGCTTTGTGTAAATGCGCATGCACGTATGCGCATGTGGATAACTATCTACCTATCTATCCATATTATCTATCTATATTACCTATCTATCTTTCTATCTCCTAATTCTTGGTCGATTCTTGGTCTATACAGAAGTGATAATGGGTCTATGACATTTTTCATTTTGAACATTGTCATGTGATATTCGCGAATATCGTCACTATCTATCTACCTATCTAATTTTAGTGGCGATATTTGCGAATATGAGGATATTCGTGAATATTCGCATATTCTGATATTCAAAAATATTTGCTCTCCAGTCTAAATAGTACAGTAAATAGTATAGAAGCCTTCTTTAGACCACAAGCTGGAAGCATTGAAGGATGAGATCACTGTGATTTGTTCTGTGGGAAAAGCAAAAATGAATATTCGGAATTACGAATGCATAGCACTATATTCACCATATTCGCAAATATGCAAAATTCATAATAAATATTCGAATTGCAAATATTTGCGCTCAACACTATCGGTTTATGCACCCAGTGCTGGCCAGGGGCTATTTTTGAGACATTTACTTAAGATGGTTCGCAGATCTCCATGGGGTTCCTTGGTAATGTGCGGGGATTTAAACACTGTCTCTGACCTATCTCTTGACTATACTTCTAGCTCTCATTCCTTCTCTTCTACCCTTTTCACTTTACTTTGGGAGGAAGATCTATATGATGCATGGCAGATTCATCATACTACAGAGAAAGCTTATACTTTTCTGTCTGGAATACACAATACTTACTCCCATATAGATATGTTTCTCACAGACAGAACATTACTATCTAAATCTATTAGTACTATCATTGAAACTATAACTTGGTCTGACCATGCGGCTATTACGCTACGTCTACAGTATAGTGCTTCCTCCCTGCCTCCACATCTGTGGTGTAGCAATCCTATTCTTTGGTCTCATCCACACTACTCTAAGTGCCTTCAGTGTGACATTACTAATAACAAGGGCTCAGTCACCAATGGCATCAGTTACTAATAACAAGGGCTCAGTTACCAATTGCTCCCGACAGGGGTGTTTCCTCTCCCCTCTGTTATATATCTTATCCATGGAGCCGCTAGCACAGACTATTAGATCAAACAATATGATCTCAGACATTAGCATTGGCGATAGGTCTCATTCCATTTTGTTATATGCAGATGATGTGATCCTCTCCCTGATTAACCCTTCCGTCTTGCTCCAGGCTGTTATGGAAGATATCTCTTTTTTTTGTTCTCTCTCATACTACCACCTTAATGCTTCCAAAACTCAGGCCCTTCCCATCTATCTTACACCTGACACACTTTTCTCTCTCAAGAACGCCTACCCCTTTGATTAGCAATCTGTAAGCCTCCCTTATTTAGGCATTCCCTGGTCCTTTCCCCATGCTAAATTATATGGGGAAAAATATGTCCCTCTGTTGAATGCAGTTGCGGCAAAGGTGGATAGGCTGTCTGAGGCTTAGATCTCTTGGGTAGGAAGGGTGGCCACCTCTTTTTTTTTTTTACTAAAGCTGCTCATATTTTATCTTCTTTCATTTGGGCGGTGTCAGAACCTATAGGGTTAAAAGGTTCTGACAGGTTCTTTGTTGTTTTTTGTTGCTGGGTTACGCCTGGCTGTCTGACTGGTCAGCTGACCTTGATTGGAGCACCTGTTCTGTATCCATATAAGCTGGCAGTCTACTCCCAGACAGTGCTTGCTATAGAGCTCAGTTATTACTCTAGCTAGCTGTCTTCTGTATTTATATATCTGGCTTTTTGAACTTTTGGCTCCTCTATCTGACTATTCTATCTGGTATTAGCAATTTTGTACTGTGATGTCTCCTGGCTTCAGACGCGGATAGTTGACATTGGACTTATTGTGTGAGTATTTAGTCTTCCTTTGTTAGTCTATCTGATCCTACTGTCCCCAGACCTAAGACTATGTCATTGTAGTTTATTATTATGACAATTACACCCCTCTTGTATGTGGGAAGGGACTGTCTTCGTGGTTACGGGCCTGTTGTTTCGGGAAGGTATGTAAGTAGGGAGGGACAGGGGAGTGGGCGAGAATAGAGTGCACTCCTTCCCTGCCCATTCCTGACAGGCGGGGTCTAGACCAAGGTTATCTGCGACCATCCTATCCCGCTTTACACTGGCTAGTGGGCTGGGTTCACCAGATTTTAAGAGTTATTACACCACTACACTGGTCTCAATGTTGAGGCATTGGTGGCGCACCTCGCCAGATCTCCCCTGGATATGCATAGAGAACATGTTAGTGACACCTTACTCTGCTCACAATCTCTTATATGTACCCTTCTGGGACCTCATACACCTGACTTTTCACAACCCTTTAGTAATATCCTCATACCAAGCTTTGACCTATTGTGTCACTCATGCTAGTTCTACTTCTGTTTTACAGTGGAAGGACTTACCTCTTTCCTTTATTCATTCTACCATTACAGACATAGACCTGTCCTATTGGATATCCCAAGATCTCACACATGTACGCTTTTTATATGAGGAGGATGCCCTCTTATAGTTTAAAACATTTCACAATACATATCATATTCCACATCAGGATTTCTACAAGTACTTACAAGTCCTCCATTTCCTGCCACACACAACAGATGGTTCTGCTCTTCGTCATTTATCTTCTAACATTAAAGGCCTGAAATCTACGTACACAAACTTTATTTTGTCTGACACATTTCAGAAGTCATATCCATTCCGCCTCTGGGAAAGAGACCTGGCTCATGCCTTTTCAGCGGCGGAGTGGCAACATGCCTTTAAGTCTGTCCACTCTACTTTCCAGTGTTCCTCTCATATTTATTCTGCTTTTAAAACTATAATGAGATGGCATTACAACTTGGACCATCTTGCCAGGATATATCCTGGTTCCTCGCACCTATGTTGTGGCGGTTGTGGCTCCTCTGGCACACTACACCACATTCTTTGGACATGTCTGGTCATCTGGCCCTTTTGAAACTTTCTATAGGGACTGCTTGGCTGTCAGATCCCGTGGATGCCCCAGTCTGTACTACTTTTCTTACACTTACAAGCTATACCTAGAATTGATAGGGACCTATTCTGCCTTGTCTGTATTCTAGCCAAAATTGCAATAGAGTCATCTAGCATAATACATTACCACCACAGTTTTTTTTTTTTTGGCTTGTTGTTCTGCTCTTCTTTTTTGTCTATATAAGATGTTATCAAGTGCCTCTGTACCTTTCTGCAATTGCTTATGCACTTTTGTATGTCATATGGGAGCCTCAGAAGTCCTTTTCTTGAGATTGTGTTTGGTCACAATAGTTAGACCCCCCCTTATGGCCACATAGGTCTCATCCTTTGGGTAAAATGTCACCTTAGTAAATCAAAGGAAACAAATATGCATATTTACCTTCCTAGTTCTTCTGGTGATGGTATTCTCATAGAGTACAGTTTTACTGCTCAGCACTTCTGGGTTCAGGGTCAGCCCCAGTACTTGCCTAATCAGGGACCACTGTAATGGCTCATGTCAGCCACTTATTGAGTGCAAAATACCTTGTGCCAAAAGTGCTGCATAGCAGAGCCGGGCTTTGTCAGAAAGGCAGTGATAAAGCAGTGAGGAAGGTAAGTATAGTTTTCTTTTTTCTTTTGATCACCTGCCTGAGCAGAACTTTGTATAGACATTATTCACTGGAATACCCATTTAAATATTAATATACATTGCCCTACTATTGTTTTATTGTAATCCACATCCAGTAGGTTTGTTTGACTTTGTCTAGCTCATTATCCCCAAGTTTGTATTATGTCATGAGACAGGCTCAAAATTCCCATGGGTTTAATATATCTTTTAATACTTTAAATCTCATAATCAAAAAGGTTTGAGTTGTGAGATAAAAAAAAAACTGAACTAAAAAAAATAATTCATAGCAACATGTCGAGGATGAGGGGGATGCATCAGGCACAAAATATAACCCATGAGACTTTAGAAAGGATTGAAAAATAGACAAGCTACTGTAGATGATGAGCCCATTGGTTCTTATCTGCAGTCAGGTTCTATGTTTTTACGGCTCTATAAGCCATATAGATAAACATCTTATTACAAATTGTACTACGATAGAAGCTATGTTATAGTTACATAGAGAGTTGTCATTAATCTCATGGAGCAGAACAAACAGTCCCTCTAACACTATTCATCTCCACTCTTCTTCACCTTATGTGAGAAGAAGAGAAAGCCCAGTTAAGATCGTAGAAAATCCAAATAGATGTATCCTGAATTTTTTCAGGGCAATGTATACTGTTTCTTTATGCTTTCTCTGTATTTGACACCAGTATTGGTGTTAAATAATTGCAGTAAAAAACAAAGCACCAGTAAAAGCAAACTTATTATATAAGATATATATATATATATATATATATATATATATATATGTAAAGTATACATTAAATACTTTTTTACTCTTCAATGCTCCATTACTCAGGTACAAAAAGGTCAAAAATGTCAACTGTTCTGTGCTATTTACCATAAAGCTTATTGCTTCACATGGGGACAACTTTTTCCTGAATGAACATACTCTAGGTTTATGCCCAACTTTTTGTGACAGGTTGCTTTTCATTCAGTTTTTTTATTGGTTGGTCTCCTTCTGCACATATGAGGGAGAGAGAAAGCAAAGCGCTCCAATGTGCACAAAAGACAATAACATGGAGAGCCCCCCACAAAGTGAAGACTCACCAGATGGTGCTGTGCAAAACATAGAGGCACAACACTCGTAAATGCATTCTCCTTGTGGAGGGGTAGTGATCGTGGACTGCAGCTTATCCCACCCAGGCTGTGCAGCAAGGGAATAGACGGAACTCCAGGGTGTCACACCACTAAAGGCGCGGGCAGAAACAGGATATTTTTGCAGCGCTGTCTACGGGCCAAGTTTGGGTGAAATAAATTTATTAGTAACTAATAATACATGTTATTATTATTAGTTACTAATAAATGTATTTCACCCAAACTTGGCCCGTGGACAGTGCTGCAAAAATATCCTGTTTCTGCCCGCACCTTTAGTGGTGTGACACCCTGGAGTTCCTTCTGCACATGTTTCACAAATGTGAATAAAAACTGTTATAGAAATGGCAACAATTTAGTGCGTGTATATATTTGTGGTTGTGCAACTCCCCTTAGAATATACGCAAACATGGCAGATGTATTGCTAACATTTCTGATTGTCTCATTCCCCTAAATAGTTTATAAAAATATATGTATATGCCTACAAACAGCCGTTTACAGTGGATGTATGGGATATTTATTGCTGTAACAAAACTGCCACATGTGGATATAACCTTTGTATACACACTTTCATTTCAACAAATTTCAACTATTCATCTAAGCGTAAGCATTATAATATGTCATTCCAGAAAAAAATGCTTCTTTCTCCCCCTAAAAGGCTTCTTACCTGTCCCCTGAACTTTCATGTTACCCATACAATTCACTAGAGAGGAAAGGGCATGAAGCAAAATGGAAAGGAGAGTGATTGGAAAGAGCCAGAAGCAAACAGAGAATGCAAAGAGAGTACGCATGTTTACTGTGTATATTTGATTTCACCCATGTGTATGATTCACAGCTTTGACTGCTCAGTGCTGCTCTTTAATGTCCTCCTTGCTGCTGCTTCTTAGGGTATACTAAAAAGAGATAGAAGATAAGGATCCTTTATTTTGTGTGTGTGTGCAGTGTAGGACATTAGGCTCCACCCACTAGTACATGGACAACGGAAAATTTTAGCTAAATCCTGCAGATCCAGACATTTAAAGAAAACTGTCATATACAAGTTATATAATAGGCTGAAACAGTACTATTGTAAATAGTGCTCATGTACACACACATAACAGCTTACCTTGAAAAGGTACCAGAAACAACAGGTTCTCAAAGCGTAGAGGCATGTGAAAGAAATATAATCAAACTAGCGCACAAATATTTTTATAATACCCAATTTTTTTGTCTCTATATCGAAATGTATATTCAGGAAATACATACAGTATAAAAGTACCTATAGATGTGTCATTTGTTGCCAGCATTACAAAAAGTTAATTGCTTTAGTGGAATATTTTGGCAGAGTTTTGGCAAAGTTTGACACTTATTGTTGCATGGAAAATCTTTGCATGCAAAATAAACAAATGCACAGAAAATGTAAACTTTCACAATATGACTACTTTGCTACTAAATACTTATATATCAAAAATAGAAATGCTTATGTGACATGTCAGTATGCTTTTACGTAGCTAAGAACTTGAATTGAACTCTGTAAGTTGTCAGAGAATAGTCAAGGTGGGATTGTGGGGACCAGGCAATGTCAATTTGTTTAACCTATAGTAAGTGAGGGCATGTGTGAGCCTGAGTTGTGAAGTAGAGTTTATTTCTTGTAGTTACAACCATATTGTGGATGCACGAGGCGGGGGGGGGGGGGGGGGGTTGGGGATGCTTTTGTAACACTCAAGTGCCCATTTACCGCTCTGGAAAAAATAAGAGAAAACATTTCAGGAAAATTTCAACATACTTTGGACTGTGATATGAGATTTGTGTATTAGTAGTCATTCTACTAAACATTGACTGCCTGAAATATATCTGTTGTCATGCTGTATTTATTGCTTTTTGCTTCTTTGACCTTTGGTTCCATATAGTAGCTATGTGCTGTGCATTTACAATGATATGTGTATGTAGATGACTATGAATCTGTAAGCAAATCATTAAAATGCAGCCTATGCACTGTGTGAAATCCAGTCCACACATACGACAATGCATGTATTTCCTGCCATCTGTCTCTGCAAACAAAACACTAGTCAAAACAACATAAGAAGGTAAGAATTACTATTCGTGATGGCAATCACTATTAATGAATGCTTCTATAGTCTTAGTAGATTTAATTAAAGGTTAGAATAGTGTGCATTAAACATGATTACAGAATATTGTTTCATGGCCTGCATACAAATTATATATACAAGCCTGCAAGTACTTACAACATGCAATCATTGTAAAACGTATTGTCAGTGCAGGGAAATACTTGATGTCAAAAATATATTTGAGCTTTATACTACAAATAATCTATCTCTATGATATGACTGATGTAAACATGTAATTAGAACTATTGTGTTTTCTCTCTGACTACTGGCCCATTCTCTGGTATCTTTTAAGTACATTTTGTTACTTCAATGATTCAGCCATTCTTTCTTCCAGATTACAGCATACTCTAGAGAAGGTTGTTCATCCCAATGGTCAGAGAATAATGACCAACACCAGATAAGGTGATAGGAGACAGCAGGACCATTATTCACCATACTGACAAGTTTACTTTTGCTTACATATCAATTTCTTAACTATATTAGAATGTCTCGCTGGCTTTGTCACCAAGAAAGAACATATCAGAGCAGAGAGTAGAATTGTATTATTTGCTATGGGGCTCCTATACTTCTACAACATACACACAATTAGGTGCTTGTTTTCCAAGATCCATAGGTTTATTACCCAAAGCTCATCTTAGTGACTTAGTGTATCGAAATTTTAGTGTAGTAATGTTATTTTAATGGAGACCAAATGATAGAAGTAAACTGGTAAACATTTACTTTTTTATAAAAAAATATTTAAATCTGGATTTATGTATACAGTTTAGGGGGGTCATCTGGAATAATTCTTTAAACTATAGATGAAAATATGTTGCTCTAGATACTGCAACGCGCTTTATTATCTTTAAATGCAGTATAGAGTTCTGTCATTTCCTCTTGTGGCATATAGTAAAACATACCCATTTTTCTGTTTTGTAAGTCACTTGTCATATATCATGAAGGAAAATGTCAAGTTTTATGACATCGTCATCCCAGCTGTACGATACTTTAGCAGTATAAATTGCTATTTTCAGTATCAATGTATTTAACTGACATCTGTAATATAGATGTGAGAGATTGGTTTAGAATAATAATAATATTAATAAAGTTGACTACTTAAGGTAGACGGTATGAAAATAGAGATCTAAAATACATCCGACAGGATCTTATCAGATGCTGGATTTGTATTATGTGGTATAATAAAAACTGTTGTTCATGCATTCATTGAAAGCTATTGGAAGCTCACATTACTTGTTATATACTCATGGTATCCATTTTCACAAAGTATGCTGAATCTGTGTTTTTTGGTCTTTTAGTCAGATGTTTTTATGGTTTACTGAAGTACATTATATGCATGTCATGCCTTTTTGAACTTGTATTGACTTGTACTTCAAGTTTATGCAAAGACTTTATATTTCTAGTTTTGACCCTTTTTATCCCTGGACTTCTTAACCCCTTAAGGACCAAGCCCATTTTAACCTTAAGGACCAGGCCAATTTTATTTTTGCGTTTTTGTTTTTTCCTCCTCGCCTTCTAAAATCCATAACTCATTTATATTTTCATCTACAGACCCATATAAGGGCTTGTTTTTTGCGTGACCAATTGTACTTTGTAATGAAACCTCTCATTTTACCATAAAATGTTCAGCAAATTCTATGCAGAAATTGGTGGATGATCTTCATTTTTGGTGGCGTTGCATGCTTCCCGTCAACAACTCCTGCATTCTCATATGGATGACCAAGAAAATCATAACCGTAGGAACAACATCGGCATAAGGGTCCTTCCTGAGGCCATCCGTGCAGAAGATCTCCTGCCTATGCTAACTGATATTTTCAACTCTATCCTGGGCAATCTCCGATTGAAATTGATAGGGCTCACAGAGCTCTCCGACCACCCAGCTCTGACCCAGCAAGACCCAGGGATGTGATACGGCACATCTATTATTACTCCCTCAAGGAGGACATTATGACTAAAGCTCGCCTTCTCCGAGAAATTTACTTTGACAGAGCCAAGCTGCAGCTGTTTCCTGATTTATCCAGACACACTCTTCACCTCCGGACATCACTGAAACCGCTCTTTGCTGTTCTCCAGTCTTGTCAGATTGTGTACCGCTGGGGATTCCCATTTGTGCTCCATGCTAAATCACCACAGAACTTTGGCCTCACTACACTCTATGGAGGACCTCATCTGCTTCCTGCAGACATTTGGCTTGGATCCAATTCCTCTTCCTGGCTGGGCAGAACTGTTGGCGGACCTGTTTTCTTCCCTCCAGATGCCGGCGACCCAACAGAGACAGATTCCTCAAGATCACCCTTCTCCTTGGCCCCAGCGCTCCTGACGCCGACAACGCAGCATTTCTGGTTCCGGTGATGATCCTCTGGGTTTCATGGAACACTGATGACTGCTAGTCCCCCAATAGCCCTAAATGTTGAGTACGGGGCTGTTTCCTGTCCCTGCAGCGAGCCCCCTGGGATGTTCAGCAACAGTAAGGGGGCATTCTTCCCCCTTTTAGTTGGTCCTGTGGGTCCCTAGGGATGGGTGTGCCGTGGAACTTGTTTTGCCCTCAGTTAGTTCTCCTGGGTCCCCCACCTTTAGTTTACCCCCTTTGGGCTCATAGTGCCTTGTTGGGATGACTTTTTGGTCTTTTGCTCTCCCCAGTTCTTTCTCTATGGGTCCTCTCTCCCCATTTTTCTCTTGTACTCTGCCTCTGACCCTGGTGTCCCTGTCTCTCGTTCTTTTCTTCTACTGCCTTGTTGCTCCTCTCTTGTCCCTTTCTTCCCTTTCCTCATGATGGTGTTTTTCTCTATCCGTCATTGGCTTTCCCTCGGCTTCTGGTGGTGGAGTAGTTGCCGCCACTCTTGTTGTATTGTTCATCTATTCTGTGTTGAGGTGCTCTTCTCACCTCTTTTTTTTTTCTTCCCCCAATAGGATTCAGGTAGGGATTTTCTCCTGCCCATTTTTTTGCCTAATGCTAATTGGTATAGTTCTTTAGCAGGGTGTTTTTGCTTGTGCTGTTTTCTGTTTTTGTTTGTTTTTTTCTCCCTTCTTCTCCCTCCTTCCTGCTCTTCTCTCTTCTTCATGTTGGTTTTTTCACCTCTCTTTTTTTGTTTTCCTCCTCCCATCCTCTACCTCCCCTGCCTTTCCCCTCTCTTCTCTCCGTTCCCTGACCACCCCCAGTGTTGCTCTCCCTAAAGTGGTTCTCTTGCTCACTTCTCTGGTTTTGCTCCTCTCTGTGCTGTGTGCAAAGTCTGCCCCATGGCCTCACTTAACATTGTGTCCCTGAATGTCCAGGGCTTTAATATCCCTGAGAAGAGAGCAAAGGTCCAATATTCTGCCTGCAAGAGACTTGTTTTCTCCAGGACCAGGCTTCAGTGCTTCATAATATGTATTACTTTGTCTGGTATCATAGTAGCTGCCTGTCCCAGAAGGTGGAGGGTGTGGCGATCCTCTTTCACAAATCTCTGCCGGTCCAGGTCCTAGATACTAAGAGGGATGAGGATGGTCGCTATGTCTTTATCAGATGTATCAGGGAGGGATGTATACTATAGCTAATGTCTACACCCCTAACCATGGTCAACTGACCTTCCTGAAAGCGGTGATTGATAGTCTGACTGTGTTCTCCCAGGGACTTCTAATGGCATGTGGTGACTTTAACTTTACTCTGCTTCCTTCCTTAGATAGCTCCTTGGGTGCTTTGGCCTTGTCCTTCTTACAACTGAACAGAATTAGACATCATCTCTTTTAACTCCAACTGTCTGACCCCTGGAAACTGACCCACCCATACCTTCTATTCTCATGCTCTCAAGGTGTATACAAGGTTAGATAAAATTTTTGTCAGTCACTTCTTCCTAGCATACTTTTCACCTCCATAGGTTCTATGGTCTTTTTGGATCATGCCCCAATCTTTTGTGAGCTGTCGCACCCTAGTGGTGCTAGGAAGGAGTTTGCCTGCTGACACCTCTGTCCGTGTCAGGAACTGTCCAGAGTAGCATAGGTTTGTTATGAGGATTTTCTCCTGCTCTGGACAGTTCCTGATACAGGCATCAGCTGTTAGCAGAGAGCACTGTGGACAAAAAAATTTCTCTATAGCATACAGCTGCTAAAAAGTACTGGAAGGATAAATATTTTTTAATAGAAGTCATTTACAAATCTGTTTAACTTTCTGGCACCAGTTGATTTAAAAAAAAATCCACTGGAGTACCCCTTTAAGGGGGCAGCAGCTCATAAATTACAAGTCTTGCTCCAACAGTTGCATTCATTGGAGACTCTCCATAAATCATCCCTGTTGGAAACTGTCCTTCGGGACCTATTGAAAGTGTCCAGGGAAGTCAAAGTGATTTTCTCCGGGGTGCCTTATGAATGGGGGAAAAAGGCTGGTAGGTTAATGGCTTTACGGGATAGATGGCCTTTCCTACATGTCCCCTCTTTAAATTCCCCCATGGGGGAGTTGATTCACCTTACGTCCCAAATCCTGGATAGTTTTTGTGCTTAATACTCCGATCTCTATGGACTGTCTCCTTCTGATCCTGGGACTGGGGGAATAACTGTTATTCCTAAGGAAGGCAAGGACTCGAACTTGTGTCAGAGTTACCGCCCCATCTCCTTGATTAATGTCGATGCCAAGATTTATGCTAAGCTGCTGGCCCTGAGATTGACCTCCTTGCTGGAGACCCTTGTTCACTTGGATCAGGTGGGCTTTGTTCCCACCAGGGAGGCCAGGGATAATACCCTTAAGACCTTTTCTCTCATTCACCATGTCCAATCTACCAGAGAGCCCTGCATTTTGCTCTTTCTCAATGCCGAAAAGGCTTTTGACCGGGTGAGCTGGGCCTTCCTGAGGGGGGGTCCTCTCTCAACTAGGACTGGGCCCTGTTATGATGCCATTCATTTTTGTATGATCACCCACAAGCCCGTGTTCGAGTGAATGGTGCCCTGTCATCACCCCTGACCATTCACAATGGTACTAGACAGGGATGTCCCATGTCACCCCTCCTGTACATTCTCGTTATAGAGCACCTGTTACAGGCGATTAGGTCATGTGAGGAGGTGAAGGCAGTTCTGATTGGGGATACTCATGTAAAGTGTGCCTCTTTTGTGAACAACCTTCTCTATATTACTAGCCCAGCCATTTCCCTCCCAGCTTTCCTGTCTCTCATCGCTGAATATAGTAAATTTAGTAATTACAAGCTCAATCTTGCTAAAAGTGTAGCCCTTGATGTTTCGTTGGGGTCCTCGGGGGTTTCCTTACTTCATAGGAGTTTCTCTTTTCAGTAGGCATCCACTTCTATCAAATACTTGGGAATTCATGTCCTGAGTGACCTCTCACGCACCTTTGACCTGAACTTTGCTCCCCTCCTCTCCACTTTCTGTTCTGACCTCAGTAAATGGGACCGCAGGGACTTCTCCTTGATAGGACGGGTGAATATCCTAAAAAATAACCTGTTACCCTGCTTACTCTATCTCTTTCAGAGATGCCCTATTTTTCTCCCTAAGACTTTCTTCCGAACTCTGACCTGACTCTTTACCAAGTATGTCTGGGCATCCTCGGGACAAAGGCTTGCACACTTGACCCTTATCAGATCTAAAAAAAAAGACAGTGGTCTGGCAATGCCGGATCCTATCTTTATTATCTAGCTGCTGTATCTTCCCGGATACTAGATTGGTTTCATCATTCCCAGTCTAAGCTGTGGGTCCGTCTTGAGAATTTTCTGTCTCCACTCCCCCTCGCAACCCTTCCCTGGCCTAGGCAGTCTTATTGGACACATTGTTTGTGTACATTGTTTGCGTCTTCCCTGGGGTGCTCGAGTGGTGCTCCGAGTATGCCATCATTACCTTGTTAAGGCTGGACTGTTGGGATCTGGTGGGCCCCTCATTCCAATACCGGATAACCCTGACTTTTCCCCGGGCTGCTTCTCTGGCTCTATTCTGGGGAGACCTAGGGGGTGACTTTTGTGTTTTCTCATGTCCTCCACTCTTAATCCCTCAAGTCTCTGGTGAAGACTATGGGAGGTTCGCCTCCGATGATGGCACAGTCTTGGCAATATACTCAGTTATACCACTTCTGCCATACTTGGAGAAAGTCTTTAGCTCTTCACAGGAGCCCCTCTCTTTTGTAGCCTTTGTATTGCTTCAGCATCCCCTAGCCACCTGATTTCGGAGACTCTTCTCCTTAGGAGTGTTTGTTCCTCTCCACCGACTTACTGGGTGGGGTGGTCTAGGGAGCTGGGCTGCACCCTCAGACAACATGACTGTTTTAGGTCATAAGACTTTGGTTTCTGTACAATTGCAGGAGACTAATTTCAAAATTCTATTGCGTTGGTATCAGGTCCCAGCCCTACTACATCGATTTTTTTCTGGCAGTTCCGGAGGTTCGCTTGAGGTTTGGTGCAGCTCCTGGGACAACGTCCCATATATGGTTGGATTGTCCGGACCTGCTCTCCTTTTGCTCAGGGGTCGTGCATGTCATTGCTAGGGTCACGGGGGTCTCTCTACCCTGTACTCCCCAGGTGCCATTGCTCTCTATGCTACAGGGCATGGTCAAGACCTTGAAGAAGGGTCTGGAATGTATTCTGCTAGCGTCTGCTTGTAGGGTGATACCTAGACACTGGAAATTGGTGTTTCCCCCGATGGTACCTGACTGGTTCCAGGAGGTGCACTTTATCCATAGCATGGAGAAATGTGTGGCTGAATCCGGTGGTAATACTGAGCGGTTTCTTGTCCGCTGGTTACCTTGGTCACAATTCGCTGACTCCCCTGAATACTGCGTGCTTTCCCTGCCGCCCTAATTGTGCCAATCTTGCCTTTGCTCTTGCCTCTCTAGCCCACTACTGTCCCTTCCACCCTCCCTAGGTTGCGCTGGTGATGGTGCCCCCCCCCCTTTCTTCCTCTTCTTCTCTCAGTTTTTTGTTCCCTCTCTGTGCTCTCTTTTCCTTTTGATTTGTCTCCCGGTTATTCCCGTGTACCTCTTCCTCTCTCCTATGTTTGACCGTCTTTCTTTTTCTTGGCCTCCCTTTTGGTTTCTGTTGAAGCATTTGTTATTAGTGGAGCGTAATGTCATTGGGGTCCCTTCCTCATAGGAAATGTCCCCTGTATAGTCACATCTGCAGACTCAAAGGATTTGATATGTTCTAACCCCTTGACTTTATTGTCTACCTTATTCACTCGAGATTATGTATTACTGCTGTATTCATATTGCTTATCCCTTTCAAGCTCTGATCCATGCTTCCACCCAACCCTTTTTTTATTTCTTGTACCCTTTTATTTTTCCTTTAATAAAATTTGTTTTGACGCCAATTTATAAATTCCATGTAATAGAACTGTTCTTTTACAGTGACCACAAGATTTACAGGTATCCTTTATGTGTGTATAGAGGATACACTGACCTGTCGGTCATTCTTGAGCTGGGTGGGGTCCCCGAGCTAGTATTAAAGCATGCTTTATTTTAAAATGTCACAGTACTTTAGTAAAACATAGTTTAATTGAATCAGGGCACTTGTCACTAAATCTTTCTACCTTTGGTTAAGGAAGCATGATCTAGCTGACAGGTTTCCTTCAACTCCTATTCATTGCAGCTGCCAGAAACAAAGACACCATGCAGTACCATCTACTGTATAAAGACATTATAGCAAATAGGTGTGTTTTCTCAGCATGTCTGTCCTCAGAATTTTTAAAAATGGAAAAATAACACATTATTTATGTTTGACAAACTTACATCTTTGATGTAATAAAAACAAAAATAATGTCAGAGTTTGGTAGACAATAAGACGAAAAGGTATACATTGTTTTATATTGTGATAATTGACCTTGGTAGATATGGGCAAACAGCTGTAAATAGAAGTCTAAGACAGTGGCATAGATCAAATGCAGTTCAAAAAAGCACAATGCACAAATCCTGTATCCAAAAAATAACAATCTTTTATTAAACATTTATCAAAAGTTACAAATAAACACAATAAAAACAGTACCCCAAAAGACCCACACACAATAAACACATGTACACCTGTGGCAAGGAGGAAAATAATCTTGTCAGAGAGTAAATCCTGAGCTACTCATGGGTAGAAAGGGTGGAACACATATGCAAGTGGGACCATGTGAAACTAGCCTAACTGCATCATACACTAAATAACAACTATAGCCAACATACCATACAGTATGTGACAGCAATAAAAGTAAATAAACTACCAAATATCTGCCATGTGAGAATCCTTACCACAGGGAGCGTGGACCCCATCATGCATTTAGCTCCTGCTGAGCTTTGTCTTAACTGAATTTTCTCACCTAGCATCGCAGGATGAGATATGTTCCCCCAGTCTGGTAGCTACATATGCCAGGTACCTTGAGAAAAGATAGTAAACCTTGAACACCATTCATGATACTGGCTCACAACATATTTGTAAAATATAAAAAATGTACATATGTACAATCTCTGTCTCTCTCGCTCCCTCTTACACACACACACACACACACACACTTCTCTTTCTAATAGCAATAACCTTGTGACGATATTGTACAATCATTATGGCTTTAAATTCTTAATTTTTTATATTACGATCATTAAAATCAATTCAAGAAGCATTTATCTGACTTTTATTGGGTGTTGCCAGAGGCTTGTATATGCAATATACTGATAACCAATTGACAATTAAATTTATTATAGTCTTGTTGACACTTTATTGACTTAGTTGACCTGTATATGTCAAGATTAATTACAGTGTAACTAGGGTATTTTATATAATTCTGAAAATTAGTTATTACATTAGATCTTGGATTATAAATATAGCACTGACTATTGGAGTAGTTGGCTCCAGTTATAGTACATGGTGGGCCATTTATATGGATACACCTTAATAAAATGGGAATGGTTGGTGATATTAACTTCCTGTTTAAGGCACATTAGTAAATGTGAGGGGGGAAACTTTTCAAGATGGGTGGTGACCATGGCGGCCATTTTGAAGTTGGCTATTTTGAATCCAAATTTAGTTTTTTCAATATGAAGAGGGTCATGTGACACATCAAACTTATTGGGAATTTCACAAGAAAAATAATGATGTGCTTGGTTTTAACATAACTTTATTATTTCATGAGTTATTAACAAGTTTCTGACCACTTATAAAATGCGTTAAATTTGCTGCCCATTATGTTGGATTGTCAATGCAACCCTCTTCTCCCACTCTTCACACACTGATAGCAACACCGCAGGAGAAATGCTAGCACAGGCTTCCAGTATCCCTAGTTTCAGGTGCTGCAGAATGGGCAAAACAAAAATTGGAACAGGACCCTCAGTTTACACAGAAGATTTTGTTCAGTGATTAGGCAAACTTTTATGTGAATGGTGAAGTTAACAAACAAAACCATAGATAGATCCCTCCAAGACTGTTGGAGCACAAAAATTGATGGTATGGTGTGGTATATGGGGTACAAAAGATAGTGGAGCCATTCTTCATCAATGGAAACCTCAAGGCCACTGGATATGTGAAATTGCTACATGATGATGTGTTTCCCTCTTTATGCACTGAAGTTCCCTGAGTTTTTACAGCAAGATGGTGCACCACCACATTATGGGTGTCAGGTCCGAGCCTTCCTAGATGAACAGTTTCCTGGAATGTGTATTGGTCGTCGTGGGCCAGTTGAATGGCCCCCAAGGTCTCCCGATCTGACCCCATTAGACTTTTATCTTTGGGGTCATCTGAAGGCAATGGTCTATGCTGTGAAGATACAAGATGTGCATCACCTGAAACTACGGATACTGGAAGCCTGTGCTAGCATATCTCCTGCGGTGTTGCTATCAGTGTGTGAAGAGTGGGAGAAGATGGTTGCATTGACTATCCAACACAATGGGCAGCACATTGAACACATTTTATAAGTGGTCAGAAACTTGTAAATAACTCATGGAAGAATAAAGTTACGCTAAAACCAAGCACATCATTGTTTTTCTTGTGAAATTCCCAACAAGTTTGATGTGTCACATGACCCTCTTCCTATTGAAAAAACAAAATGTGGATTCAAAATGGACGACTTCAAAATGTCCACCATGGTCACCGCCCATCTTGAAAAGTTTATCCCCTCACATATACTAATGTGCCACAAACAGGAAGTTAATATCACCAACCATTCCCATTTTATTAAGGTGTATCCATATAAATGGCCCTGTATATTAACCCCTTAAGGACGGACCAATTTTTTACCTCAATGACCTGGTTCTTTTTTTTTTATTTGACATGTATCTCTTTAAATGGTAATAACTTTAGAACACTTTTTTCTGAGCAGAGTGATTCTGAGATAGTTTTTCATGACATATTGTACTTTATATAAGTGGTGCATTTTTGTTGACACATGCAGCATTTCTTCAAAATATTGTGAAAAACTGGAAAATTTCTAGAGCTTTTTTATTTCATTTTTTATAGTGTACACTGTGCGGTAAAAGTGATGTTATATTTATTCTGTGGGTCAGTGCGATTATGACACTATTTTATATAGCTTTCTATGTTCTTTTTCCTTTTCTGGACAAAATTATTTTTCTGCCATTCATTTTCCAACAGCCGTAACTTTTTTTTATTTTTCGTCCAACGCCATTGAGTAAGGGCTTATTTTTGGGGGGATGAGCTGTACTGTTTATTGATATAATTTTTGTGTTACATGCTACCTTTTGATCTTTTTTATTCTGCTATTTGTACCAAAATTGGTGAATCTTGCGCTTTTGAAATTTTTTTTTGTACGTCGTTCACCGTGCGGGATAATTTACATTATAGTTTTATAGTACACACTATTACATACGTGGCAATACCTATTATGTACATGATTTGTGTTTTTGATTTTTTTGGTGATAATACAGGGCTTTTATTGGGAAAGGGGCATTTTTTTTCACTTTTCACTTTCATACTTATATTGAAGAACTTTTTATTTTTTACACTTTTTACAGGTTATGCTATGCTGCAATACATTTGTACTGCTGCACAGTATGACCTGATGAGCTGCACACTGTACAGCCTGTGCGATCCAACCTCTGGCTGGATCTCACAGGCTTCCGTAACAGGCACAGAGGAAGTCATGATCCTACCTCCTGCTGCCATAGCAATCAACAGCTACCCGCAATCATATTGCAGCGCCACCGTTGGAGAACAGGGGGAGAGTGCTCCCCCTGTCAACACCATAGATGCTGTGATCAGGACTGATCATGGCATCTACGGGGTAAATGCTGCTGGGACTTGTTGCAGGGGGGTTACATTGGCCAAACACAGGACGAACAATGCCATGTGTAATAGGGCCAAAGATCAGCTGAGGAATGAGCAAATGCTGATGAAGTAGTTTTGGCCCTCTAAAAAGTTATCAGCCGTCATCTCCACATCTTCCCATGTTATAGTAGATGTGCAGACGACAGCTAATAGTTGTCTGACAATTAAACCAACTGATAGGCTCTGGAAATGAGTTCTGATCTATGATCTCTGTATTAGTTCACAGGGAGGCTAAGTTCCTAAGGCATCATGTACTTGGCAGCCTTTTGTGTAAAATGCTTAATTTCAAAGCAATGGACATGCAGCCCTAAACTTTACCAGGACCCCTGAGTATTCAGCCTAGGTAATGGCCCCAGCTGGGTGACAATCCCTCCCTAACTTAGGGCACAGGGAAGGGAAGAATATTCAGCATGCTTGGTCAGAAATATAAGGGCATTTCAGTGTGAGAACCAAAACCACAATCAATAGTCAGGAGCGGAGATAGCGTCAGGAATAAAGTAAGCAATTATACTAAAATTAGAAATCAGAACGAGTCAGCACTAGACCATCAATATCAGAACCAGGAACCAAGGAGAAAGAGACAATGGTCTGAACATAGCAGATCTAATATGACGATCATGCATTTAAAGACTGTGGGCAGCAGGCGCTTCTTTAAATCTGGTGGCTCAGCCAGCCTGGGATGCCTTCACTGAGCCTGACTGGACTGGAATTCATGCTCCCTGATAGGCTAACCATCTCTGCTGTCATCATGGAATGGTAACTTTAACAGGAGCAATTGCAACCAGGTCCACCACTGTACTGAAGCATGGTTAGTACATTACACCTTGAGGCTTAACACAACACTGGTGTAGAATGTTAATAAGGTTGTACTTTCTATAAAATCAGTGTCCATTCCTGATTCTGTTTTGTACAAAGAATATAGACACAGAGAGGAAGAGCAAGACATTTTGGTCAGGTTCAGTCAAATCCTAAAAACTGAGAGGATTGAAAGAAATTTGAACAAAATCTATTAGTTTGCAATCTTTAGTCATATCATCAATAAACATTAGTGACCCAATTTAATTGGCAACCATACAAGCCCCTGAATGGCTGATTTCACAATCTTTAAAAGATTAATTCAAACCAAATTAATTTTAGCAGAGAAAAACTGTAGCAATGACTAGCTATCATGTGCAATCTTCACTGTGCTTGATAATTGCTGTGGCCAGGTCCAAGTTTTTCTGATGTGAAACCTTAAGGCAATTCCAGTAGGCCTGTCATTAAAGTCTATTATGGAAAAGCCTTGCTTTTATTAAGTTAACACTTGATCTTTCTGTGTTAATTGAAGGATTTTCCCATTAAAGATAATGCAGACAGTAACCTAATTGTGTGGAAAAGGTGCTTGATATTGTAATGAGGTAATGTACTGTTAAATCTCTAAAACAAAATCAATCAATGGAGGTTTGACTATGGGAAACACTCTGAGCTCACTTGTATGTAACTAAATATTTGTGTATTGCATTCATTGAGCAGAATTCATTGAGCATCTTTATTTAGCATTTTACAGTCTATTGTGTCAATGAAGTTGTACACTTTGGACAAGTCCTTTTTGTTAGAATAGATCTTCAATGATTAGCTAGTTACTGGCTATCCAGGTGCTGGAAGCAACAAAAACAGAATGTTGAATCTTCCAGTAAGTGTTTAATTATAATACAGGGTAATTGTAATGATCGAACCTGGCCAGGCGTCACATGCTGCGCTCTGGCCACTCAGGAGTAGCATGCATCAGGCCAATCAGCAGCGGGTGGGGTATTGTGTCCAAGCCCTGCTCATGATTATAGTTTACTCTCATTCACCAGCCTTAAGTCTATTATTGTCTCATATGTTTCTCTGCTATGATGTCTGTCCTGTTTACTAATTATTTTTTAGCCTGCTTTTTCTGTCAAAAAAGGTGTGTCCAGCTCCAGGGAAAAAAAATATTAAAAAGCAAGACTTTATTTAATCATCTTAAAGCCAGAATCAACATGTCATATTAAAGAGGCTATCCAGGAATCGAAAAACAGAGCTTATTTCTTTCAAAAACTGTTCCCTGTCTGTCTCTAGGTGGGGTGTGGTTCTGCAGCTCAGTTCCATTGAAGTGAATGAAGCCAAGTTGTAATACCACATCCACCCTGGACAAAGAAGTGGAGCAGTTTCAAAACAAATAAGCTCTGCTCTATTTTTTTCTTTCCTGGATATAACCATTTTAAAAGAAAAATGCAGGCGCGTTTTGAGCTGTGAACTAGCTCTAAGTCATGGCACACAATACTACACAAATAAACCTCTTTATATATCTGTGTTTAAAATAAATGTAACACAATCAACAGGAATGCAGGTGAGGACAGCAAAGGCGTGACCAGAATCAAACTCCCTGGTCCGCAAACTCCCAGCTGGAAGTTGCTGCTTGGAAATACCAAAATCAATGAAAAATACATGTGTGCTAAAATAGCCAAAGTAACTTAAAAACAAAGCCAAATGCCCCCAAAAAAGGCATAATTTTAATAAACATAATTAGACTATCAATGTATAGTAACATTTGCATAATTATTAAGAGTGGCAGAGCAGTAAGGCAATATTGCACACAAACCAGGAAAACGCATCTAATGATTGGTAGAAGTACATCCGATCATTGCAATAATTGAGACCTTTAGGAGCCTGGCTATCCATGTGCAGGATGCAAAAGGCTTATCTTGTGAAAAGGGACTCCAATCACCTCCACGATGAGGGGGAATAACTCTTTCTAACCCTGTTATTCTGATTGAACAACGGTTCCCAGAGTGATTGGGTGAGTGTCTTGCATTTTTTCTAAACACAGGTATTTAAAAAAACGTGTATTTGTGTAGTACCGTGTGCCATGACTAAGAGCTAGTTCCCAATGAAAACACATCAGCGTTTTTTCTTTTAATATGACTTGTCGATTCTTGTTTAAAGATGATGGAATAAAGTCTTATGATAGCCGGGACCCTGGGCTAATAGCGTGTGGCACCGATCGTTGTACCGCGCGCTATTAACCCTTTAGATGCAGTGATCAAAGTAAAAGGTTTCCGGAAGCTCAGTCAGGCTGATCGGGACCATCGCGATAAAATCGCAATGTCCCGATCAGCTAGCATGCGAGCGGAGGTCCCCTCATCTGTCTCCGTCGCATCCAATTGGCGATTGATTGCTCCAACCCTGAGATTCAGGCTTGAGCAATCGACCGCCTATAACACTGATCAATGCAAAGCTATGGCTTTGCAATGATCAGTGTAAAAGATCAGTGGGAGCTATAACACTGCAAAAAAAAGTGAAAAAAATGTTAACAAAGGTAATTTAACCCCTTCCCTAATAAAAGTATGAATCACACCCCTTTCCCCCCCAAGAAAAAAACTGTGTAATTCAAAATAAACATTGTTTTTTGGTCACGTTTTATATGATGAAAAAATGAATAAAAAGCAATCAAAAAGTCTGATCAATATAAAAATGGTACACAAACCTTAACTCACCTTCCTCCGTTCCCCTGCTGAGCTGCTATCAGTCTTTGGTCCTCCCATCCAGTTGTCTTCCTTCTTTAGTGTGCAAAGATCATACACTGCGGTCAGTGTATCACCGGCCTCAGAGATGTCCCACCTCGGCCGGTGGCTGAGCGCAGTGTCATGAAAGGCAGCAGAGAAAAGGCGGGGCTCAAGCTCCTTTCTTGACACTGCACTCAGCTTATCACCAGCTGAGGCGGGACATTGCTGCAGCTGGTGATACGCTGACCACAGTGTGACGATCCCTGCACAGAAGCAGGAAGTAGACCTGACCATAGCACCGGAGGACCGAAGACCAATAGCGGCACAATGGGGAAGCGATGGAAGGTGAGTTAAGGTTTGTTTTTTGTTTGTTTTTTTGCAGTCGGGGAATAATAGGATAAAGAAATGCAGCGCTGGAGTATTCCTTTAAGTTCACACCCATCTAATTCCTTAATTGTCTGACAAATCATAACCCCACATATCTCGGGAATGGGAGGGGGCATCAATAAACTGTAAAAAGAGGTGTTGGCAATGATCATGTGATCTCTTTTTTTGGGGTTGTCACAGGTCCTCTAAAAGGCCCTGTATCATCTAATGTTCCTGGTGCCCCTTTAAAGGAGTACTTCACTGGAAAACATTATTTTTTTTTAATCAACTGGTGCCAGAAAGTTAAACAGATTTGTAAATTACTTTAAAATCTTAATCCTTCCAGTACTTATCAGCTGCTATATGTTCCACAGGAAGTTTTTTCTTTTTGAATTTCCTTTCTGTCTTACCACAGTGCTCTCTGCTCACAACTCTGTCCATTTTAGGAACTGTCCAGAGGAGGAACAAATCCCCATAGAAAACCTATCCTGCTTTGGATAGTTCCTAAAATGGACAGCGGTGTCAGCAGAGAACACTGTGGTCAGACAGAAAGAAAATTCAAAAAGAAAAGAACTTCCTGTGGACCATATAGCAGCTGATAAGTACTGGAAGGATTCATATTTTTAAATAGAAGTAATTTACAAATCTGTTTAACTTTCTGGCACCAGTTGATTTAACATAGGATGTTTTCTAGTGGAGTACCCCTTTAAGCTTGACTGAACAGTGTATTGATAAACACTGTAAGACTCTGAAAGAAGAGCTGTCTCACATTCTACACCTTCTGTGCCCTCTAGCAAATCCTGTTATCTAACCAGTAATTCATGGGGAGTATTGATGAGTTAAGTTCCATATTATGAAGTGCAGTGCAGACAAGTTCATCCTTTGAAGAAAGAACTTGTAATGTTCAAATTAGGGTCTCTCATCCAATGTTTATTGACTATTTATTGACTGTTTTTTTTTCCCCTTTTAATCTTATTGTACCTCACCTCTAATGGCTGACAATATTAGGATGTTTTTAGATTCCTCTGTTTAAGTGAAGTTTTGAGGTTACCATACACTTTAAATAACTGTTAAACTAAATGTTCACTCTGTCAACAGCTATTTCCCCTGACCTCTCCATACACATACATGTTTTGTACAGCTGAACATTTATGTATCCTGTATGGAAATATAAAGAGAACAATTTGTGGTACCTCTATACAAACAACACTTTGTTGCAATTTCAGAGGAATAGGGTGAATGGTAATCATGATTCCCACTGTAACCAACAGTGGCATATAGGGCAGTCCGATATGTTGTCCTAAGCAGATGGACAGTGAGACTTCAGTGCTGGGGAATGTCCCTAGCTTCAGATTGCAAAGTCACTCTGAAAAACATATAAAGGGAGATTTATCAAAACCTTTGTATAGGAAAGTTGACCAGTTACCCATAGCAAGCAATTAGATTGCTATGTTGTTGTGGGCAACTGGTCAGCTTTTCCTCTGCACAGGTTTTGATAAATATCCCTTAAAGAATTTCAATTAAATCCAGATTAATTTACTGTATATTATCATTATTGTTACCATTATTTCCAGAGTGCTATACTGTACCTATGAAAAAGGGGTTTAACTAGGTAAAAAAAAAAAAAAAAAAGTACAATTAATGGGAATTAATGAGTGACAGACTGGCAAAGAGATAGAGAGCACTCTGCCATGTATGCCCTCAAACCAGACTTATTTTGCTTGGGTGTAATTTTGTTGAGATGATAAGCCATCTGTTCAATAGCTCCTTGAGTAACAGATCATGAATGCTGTTACTTCAGAGCCCATGTAAAGAAATTTGATATAATTATCATGTTTGTCATAAAAAAAAAAAATCCTCATCTAAATATTTCCTAAAGGAAATATATTAAAATTATCAGAAAGAAAGAATGCTTATTAAGAGACTAAAACTTTATTTTATAATTCATGAACTACTTAGCACTGCTAAACTGGTAGTAACATCAGATTACCAGACTTTTACTTCTGGGGAAAAGATTCCTACACAAATATTTAAATAGATAAATATTTTCATGTAGGTTTACATAGGTTTTGTTTTATTTTATAGTTTAAAAAAATATATAACTTTTTGTTTAAAAATGAGTATGCTTAAAAGTGCCATCTTCTGATTCCTACTACTTTTTAGTTTTTCACATATGGGGATGTATGAGGGCTCATACATATTATGTGCCATTTTTATGGTATATAAAGTGACCAAACATATGCAATTCTGGACTTTTTTTAAGTTTACACCATTGATTGTGGTTTAATTAATGCTACATTTGAATAGTTTGGACATTTATGCACACACAGATACTGCATATGTTTCTGTTTATTTTTGTTTCCATCATTTTATTTAAAAAATGTGAAAAGAGGGGTGATTCAAACTTTTATTAGAGAAGGGGTTAGTTCACGTTTATTTTTTATTAAATTTTTACACCATTAGATTGCAAACACAGAACAAAGCTGTTCCATAGAACAGCATTGCAAAGACAAAAGGGAAAAAAGAGGGAACATGCACCCCTAGTGTGATACGTTTATAGACAGTGAATAAGTGCAATAAAGGTCACACTTACCACAATGTGTTGCGCTAAGGGCACAACACCATACAGCGTATTAATCAGGTTAGGTTGTCAGCAGCCACGATCCTCCGGTCTATCCTGGTTCACCGGTCCAAATAGCATCAATGAAAAATAGCAAACATGGATCTTTGCAGGCGCATGAACAGCAGTGGATAAGAGTTCATGGCGTCTTCAATACATATAGATGTTTGTTTTAAGCACATAAAAGCAACGCGTTTCCTGCCCATAGCGGGCACTTCATCAGGCAAGTGTGCATGTATACAGGTATCAGAGAAAGCACATTTAAATAGACGGTCCCTACGTACAATCAAAAGGTCAAATCAATGAAGCTATTCTTGAGTCCAGGTGAACACAGTTACAAATGTCTAAACAAACTTATCACAGATAGAGCTATTATAGTCTCTAGTGGATACAGAGACACAGAAAGTTATAAAATCAAGAAAAAAGGAAAATATGATAGCTGCAGAATCTCCAAGCACTGGCTAGCGGACGGGTTTAGGTTCCGGCTGCCCAGTACTGGAGTAGTTGATTTTATGAATGAGCAACGCTACAGATACTGTAGCGAGGCTGACAGTGGGCGGTGCCAGTGCATGCACTGGCTGAATATGGATTCATGAATAAACGGCGCTATAGATCATGTGGTGAAGCTAGTGGTAGGTGGAATAGAAAACACACACTGGCTGGATAGAGAGCAGTGATCATGCGCTAATATTAATTAGAGAAATATAGATGAAAAAAACATGTGCTCCGCTAGTTATAGGGGAGCCGGCAGAAAGCTGAGAGTTGCAGGTGAGAAACACGGAGACAAACCTCGATGAATAAAAAGGGTAGTAATCCCTAGCAACCAGGTAATGGTAATTGAAAATCTAAAATCGGGTCTAATGTGGTAAAATCTAATATAGTCTATAGCCTAATGTAATAGACTGGAGGAGCACAGCTCACAAGACTGATGATTGGTACTGTTAAATTCAAAACACATGCATCAACCATAGGCAACAATCATAAACCAGAATAAAAACAATAAAGCTGAGAAAAAGATGCTAGCGTGCCATAGGTAGTAGACACAGGGATATTGGTACGTATGTATATGTCTCACTCCATATATATTGTAAATAACATTTCAGTATTAGAGGGGTGTGTATATATATATATATGTTATTTGATGGTAGAACCATCTCAAAGGCTAAAAATAGGTTAAAGACCTATATAGTGGGATAGATCGGTACAAAGTAAAAAGGAGGGGGGGGGGGGAAGGGCAATAAAAGGATTGATGCACACATATACGGGACAGAGATCATTAGCCCACGAACCTGATGGGGACAATTCCATAAAACTAGATATATAAAAAGAGTATGCAAATATGGTATTATATATTAATATAAACCTATAGACGTTAAAACCTAAGAGTATAGAATTACCAATAAAAATGAATGACTCCATGTTCTTAGAAAAAAGGGGGGGGAAGGGAAAGATGGTGAATAAGAGTTAAATATTTGTTATCATATCAGTATGGTCTCAGAAATTTCATTCAATCCCTGCGGTTGCAACGTGCCACATTTAACCTCTTAAGGACCCAGGACGTACGGGGACGTCCCCGCACCCTGGGCTTTAAGGACCCAGGACGTCCCCGTACGTCCTGGCGTTTTCCGGTCTCTGCCGCGCGAAGGGCAGAGATCGGAACTGGATGCCTGCTGAAATCCTTCAGCAGGCATCCAGGACAAACGCCGAGGGGGGCCATGTAGGCCCCCCATGTCGGCGATCGCTGCAAATCACAAGGGAAATCGCCCTTGCGATCTGCAGTGATACCGGGCTGATCGGGTCTCTGGGACCCGACCGCCCGGTAATTTCGCATGATCCCGGCTGTAACAGACAGCCAGGACCATGCTAAAGAATAGGAGCGAGGTGGCAAGCCTGCCACCTCCTCCTATTCCCTGCGATCCGTCGGTTAGTTAACCGACCTATCGCAGGAGGGGGGGCGGTTACTTCCTCCCGTCCTGCCCGGCCCCTTGAAGTCCGGAGAGGACGGGAGGAAGACCGGAGGACGCGGCGGGGGACGGGGGAGTGCTGGGGACCGGCCCCGGTACTTACCTCGTCCCTGAAGACCCGGATCCAGACGATGAAGATGGCGGCGGCGGCGACAGGTGAGTCTTCAGCCGCGGTCGGGCCCTTTACAGCAATGCATGTCGCCGTAAAGCGACATGCATTGCTGTAATAGGACCATGTAAACTACAACTCCCAGCATGCCCAGACAGCCCTTGGCGTCTGGGCATGCTGGGAGTTGCAGTTTTGCAACATCTGGATGTCCACAGTTTTTGGACCACTGTGCCCTTCCAGATGTTGCAAAACTACACATCCTCAGCATGTCCTTACTGTCCAGGCATGCTGGGAGTTGTAGTGCTGTAACATCTGGCCCTTCAGATGTTGCAGAACTACAACTCCCAGCATGCCTGGACAGTTTTGGCATACTGGGAGTTCTAGTTTTGCAACATCTGGAAGGGCACAGATTGGGAACCACTGTATTAGTGGTCTGCAAACTGTAGTCCTCCAGATGTTGCAAAACTACAATTCCAAGCATGCTGGGAGTTGTAGTTCGGCAACATCTGGCTCTAAAGATGTTGCCGAACTACTACTCCCAGCATGCCTGAGAATGTTTGGGAGTTGTGGTTTTGCAACAGCTGGAGGCACACTGGTTGGGAAACATTGTTTCCTAACTCAGTGTTTCCCAACCCGTGTGCCTCCAGCTGTTGCAAAACCACAACTCCCAAACATTCTCAGGCATGCTGGGAGTAGTAGTTTTGCAACAGCTGGAGGTCCCCCCCCTGTGAATGTACAGGGTACATTCACATGGGCAGGGGGCTTACAGTGAGTATCGGGCAGCAAGTTTGCAATGCAGCAAATTTTGCGCGGCAGCTCAAACTCGCTGTAATCCCCGGCCCGTGTGACTGTACCCTAACAACACTACACTTACACAAAATAAAATAAAAAGTAAAAAACACTACATATACACATACCCCTACACAGCCCCCCTCCCTCCCCAATAAAAATTAAAAACGCCTGGTACGCCACTCTTTCCAAAATGGAGCCTCCAGCTGTTGCAAAACAACAACTCCCAGTATTGCCGGACAGCCGTTGACTGTCCAGGCATGCTGGGAGTTTTGCAACAGCTGGAGGCACCCTGTTTGTGAATCACTGGCGTAGAATACCCCTATGTCCACCCCTATGCAAATCCCTAATTCAGGCCTCAAATGCACATGGCGCTCTCTTACTTTGGAGCCCTGTCGTATTTCAAGGCAACAGTTTAGGGCCACATAGGCGGTATCGCCTTACTCTGGAGAAATTGCCTTACAAATTTTGGGGGTCTTTTTCTCCTTTCACCCCTTATGAAAAGGTGAAGTTGGGGTCTACACCAGCATGTTAGTGTAAAAAAATAAACTTTTTACACTAACATGCTAGTGTTGCCCTATACTTTTCATTTTGACAAGAGGTAAAGGGGAAAAAAGCCCCCCAAAATTTGTAACACAATTTCTCCCGAGTACGGAGATACCACATATGTAGGCGTAAAGTGTTCTGGGGGCGCACAACAAGGCCCAGAAGGGAGAGTGCGCCATGTACATTTGAGGTGATTTGCACAGGGGTGGCTGATTGTTACAGCAGTTTTGACAAACGCAAAAAAAACAAAACCCCACATGTGACCCCATTTCGGAAACTACACCCCTCACGTAATGTAATGAGGGGTGCAGTGAGAATTTACACCCCACAGGTGTCTGACAGATCTTTGGAAGAGTGGGCTGTGCAAATTAAAAATGTTGTACAGCCCACTGTTCCAAAGATATGTCAGACACCAGTGGGGGGGTAAATGCTCACTGTACCCCTTGTTACGTTCCTCAAGGGGTCTAGTTTCCAAAATGGTATGCCATGTGGGGGTTATTTTCCTGTCCTGGCACCATATGGGCTTCCTAAATGCGACATGCCCCCCAGCAAATTTGCTCTCAAACAGCCAAATATGACTCCTTCTCTTCTGAGCATTGTAGTTCACCCGTAGTGCACTTCAGGTCAACTTATGGGGTACCTCCATACTCAGAAGAGATGTGGTTACAAATTTTGGGGGGTATTTTCTGCTATTAACCCTTGCAAAAATGTGAAATTTGGGGGGGAAACACACCTTTTAGTGATTTTTTTTTTTTTTTTTTTACGTATGCAAAAGTCGTGAAACCCCTGTGGAGTATTAAGGCTCACTTTATTTCTTGTTACGTACCTCAAGGGGTCTAGTTTCCAAAATGGTATGCCATGTGTTTTTTTTTTGCTGTCCTGGTACCATAGGGGCTTCCTAAATGTGACATGCCCCCGAGCAAAATTTGCTCTCAAAAAGCCAAATATGACTCCTTCTCTTCTGAGCATTGTAGTTCACCCATAGTACACCTCAGATCAACTTATAGGGTACCTTCATACTCAGAAGAGATGGGGTTACAATGTTTGGGGGGGTATTTTCTGCTATTAACCCTTGCAAAAATGTGAAATTTTGGGGGAAACACACATTTTAGTGAAATTTTATTTTTATTTTTTTACATATGCAAAAGTTGTGAAACTCCTGTGGGGTATTAAGGCTCACTTTATTCCTTGTTACGTACCTCAAGGGGTCTAGTTTCCAAAATGGTATGCCATGTGGGGGATTTTTGCTGTTCTGGCACCATAGGGGCTTCCTAAATGCAACATGCCCCCAAAAACCATTTTAAAAAAACGTACTCTCCAAAATCCCCTTGTCGCTCCTTCGCTTCTGAGCCCTCTACTGCGCCCACCGAACTTTTTACATAGACATATGAGGTATGTGCTTACTCGAGAGAAATTGGGCAACAAATATAAGTATACATTTTCTCCTTTTTCCCCTTGTAAAAATTCAAAAATTGGGTCTACAAGAACATGCGAGTGTAAAAAATGGAGATTGTGAATTTTCTCCTTCACTTTGCTGTTATTCCTGTGAAACACCTAAAGGGTTAAAACGCGGACTGAATGTCATTTTGAATACTTTGGAGGGTGCAGTTTTTATATTGGGGTCATCTGTGGGGTATTTCTAATATGAAGACCCTTCAAATCCACTTCAAACCTGAACTGGTCCATGAAAAATTGTGAGTTTGGAAATTTTGTGAAAAATTGGAAAATTGCTGCTGAACTTTGAAGCCCTCTGGTGTCTTCCAAAAGTAAAAACACATAAATTTTATGATGCAAACATAAAATAGACATATTGTATATGTGAATAAAAAAAATTTTTTTTGGGGAATATCCATTTTCCTTACAAGCAGAGAGCTTCAAAGTTAGAAAAATGCAACATTTTCAAATTTTTCATAAAATTTTGGGATTTTTCACCAAGAAAGGATGCAAGATACCACAAAGTTTTACCACTATGTTAAAGTAGAATATGTCACGAAAAAACAATCTCGGAATCAGAATGATAACTAAAAGCATTCCAGAGTTATTAATGTTTAAAGTGACAGTGGTCAGAATTGCAAAAAAATCCTGAGGTGTAAAATGGCTAGGTCCTTAAGGGGTTAAAGATCCAAAAAATCTCAAGTCTCTTCAAGAGTTCAAAACGATTGTATTTATGTTTGAGTACATGGTCAATAGGAGTGACCTTAAAAGTTTTTGTAGGCCCATGGGGTACAGTGTTCAGGTGTCTTGATAAGCTGTGCAACATAAACCCAGTCTTGACATTAAACCAATGTTTATTTATTCTGTTTCTTAACCTCATGGTGGTACGCCCTACATATTGGATTCCACATTTGCATTGTATCAGGTAAATTACGTGATCTGATTCACAGGACAAATGATGTTTAATAGGAAAAATCTCACCAGTAGCATGAGAGGTAAAGTTGGTTTGTTGGTGGGAAATATCTCCACAGCATAGGCATCTCTTCTTTCCACATTTATAACCCCCCGGGTTACTTTGAGTATGTTTTTTAGGCTGATGTCGTTTAAGCTGGCTGGGGGCTAAAAGATTTTTCAGCGACGGGGCCCTGCGAAAAGTAATTCCAGGATTGTTGTTTAAACAATTTTTAAGGAATTGATCTCCCTCTAGAATACACCGATATTTTTTGAATATGGCCTTAATATTTGATGCCGACCTACTGTAGGTGGTTATAAAATTTAGTTCCCAATCTCTCTTTCTGTTTTTGTTTTTATTTTTTACTTTAGCTCCTAGATCTCTATTTTCTTTTTCATTATCATTAGTAATGCTCTGCTGTCCTTCCCTTGGCTCTTCTTTTTCTTTTTTTGTGGTCAGGCATTCTTCCTGGGTAAGAGTTTTTGTCCTCTGGTATGCGTCAGAGAGGAGTTTCTTCGGGTATTTTTTCTCCAGGAATCGTCTTTGAAGAATACCTGCCTGAGTCCGGAAGTCCTCGTCCCGAGTACAATTTTTCCTTATTCGCTTATACTGTGAAATCGGCATCAAATATTAAGGCCATATTCAAAAAATATCGGTGTATTCTAGAGGGAGATCAATTCCTTAAAAATTTTTAAACAACAATCCTGGAATTACTTTCCCCAGGGCCCCGTCGCTGAAAAATCTTTTAGCCCCCAGCCAGCTTAAACGACATCAGCCTAAAAAACATACTCAAAGTAACCCGGGGAGTTATAAATGTGGAAAGAAGACATGCCTATGCTGTGGAGATATTTCCCACCAACAAACCAACTTTACCTCTCATGCTACTGGTGAGATTTTTCCTATTAAACATAATTTGTCCTGTGAATCAGATCACGTAATTTACCTGATACAATGCCAATGTGGAATCCAATATGTAGGGCGTACCACCATGAGGTTAAGAAACAGAATAAATAAACATCGGTTTAATGTCAAGACTGGGTTTATGTTGCACAGCTTATCAAGACACCTGAACACTGTACCCCATGGGCCTACAAAAACTTTTAAGGTCACTCCTATTTACCATGTACCCAAACATAAATCCAATCGTTTTGAACTCTTGAAGAGACTTGAGATTTTTTGGATCTTTAAATGTGGCACGTTGCAACCGCAGGGATTGAATGAAATTTCTGAGACCATACTGATATGATAACAAATATTTAACTCTTATTCACCATCTTTCCCTTCCCCCCCCCCTTTTTTTAAGAACATGGAGTCATTCATTTTTATTGGTAATTCTATACTCTTAGGTTTTAACGTCTATAGGTTTATATTAATATATAATACCATATTTGCATACTCTTTTTATATATCTAGTTTTATGGAATTTTCCCCATCAGGTTCGTGGGCTAATGATCTCTGTCCCGTATATGTGTGCATCAATCCTTTTATTGCCCTTCCTCCCCCCTCCTTTTTACTTTGTATCAATCTATCCCACTATATAGGTCTTTAACCTATATTTAGCCTTTGAGATGGTTCTACCATCAAATAACATATATATATATATACACACCCCTCTAATACTGAAATGTTATTTATAATATATATGACGTGAGACATATACATACGTACCAATATCCCTGTGTCTACTACCTATGGCACGCTAGCATCTTTTTCTCAGCTTTATTGTTTTTATTCTGGTTTATTATTGTTGCCTATGGTTGATGCATGTGTTTTGAATTTAACAGTACCAATCATCAGTCTTGTGAGCTGTGCTCCTCCAGTCTATTACATTAGGCTATAGACTATATTAGATTTTACCACATTAGACCCGATTTTAGATTTTCAATTACCATTACCTGGTTGCTAGGGGTTACTACTCTTTTTATTCATCGGTGTTTGTCTCCGTATTTCTCACCTGCAACTCTCAGCTTTCTGCCGGCTCCCCTATAACTAGCGGAGCACATGTTTTTTCCATCTATATTTCTCTAATTAATATTAGGGCATGATCACTGCTCTCTATCCAGCCAGTGTGTGTTTTCTATTCCACCTACCACTAGCTTCGCCATATGATCTATAGCGCCGTTCATTCATGAATCCATATTCAGCCACTGCATGCACTGGCCCCGCCCACTCTCAGCCTCGCTACAGTATCTGTAGCGTTGCTCATTCATAAAATCAGTCTACTCCAGTACTGGGCAGCCGGAACCTAAACCTGTCCGCTAGCCAGTGCTTGGAGATTCTGCGGCTATCATATTTTCCTTTTTTCTTGATTTTATAACTTTCTGTGTCTCTGTATCCACTAGAGACTATAATAGCTCTATCTGTGATAAGTTTGTTTAGACATTTGTATGATGTTTTTGTTACGTAACTGTGTTCACCTGGACTCCGTAATCCTGTCCAGAATAGCTTAATTGATTTGACCTTTTGATTGTACATAGGGACCGTCTATTTAAATGTGCTTTCTCTGATACCTGTATACATGCACACTTGCCTGATGAAGTGCCGGCTACGGGCAGGAAAAGCGTTGCTTTTATGTGCTTAAAATAAACATCTATATGTATTGAAGACTGCATGAACTTTTATCCACTGCTGTCCATGTGCCTGCAAAGATCCATGTTTGCTATTTTTCATTGATGATAGATCAGCATTGGTCAGTGTTATTAGCGCTCCATTGCTCCAGCCTGCCATGGCTTCCTAAAGCATTGGAGCACCGATTGCATGGCGGGAAGCCTGGTAAAGGCCCTCCTGCCGTCCTTTCAGCTGATTGGGACTTGCGATTTTGCCGCGGGTGTCCTGATTAGCTACCAGCAACTGATTTTTCCCATTTCAGATGCCGCAATCAACTTTAATTGCAGAGTATAAAGGGTTAATGCCCAGATTAAAGTAACCTGGGACTCATAGCTATGAAATGAACTCAGCTCCTGAGCATGCTTCATTCAGTGGGACAAGGCATTGGATGTAAATGTGTGTCCATTGACATAAAGGGCTTAAAGAGGTACTCTGGTGGAAAACATTTTTTTTTTTTAAATCAACTGGTGCCAGAAAGTTAAACATATTTGTAAATATATTTTACAATTTTAAAAATAAATGTATCCTTCCAGTACTTATCAGCTGCTGTATGCTCCACAGGAAGTTCTTTTCTTTTTGAATCTCTTTTCTGTCTGACCACAGTGCTCAGTTCATGTCAGGAACTGTCCAGAGCAGGATAGGTTTGCTATGGGAATTTGCTCCTGCACTGGACAGTTCCTGACATCGACAGAGGTGTCAGGAGAGAGCACTGTGGTCAGACAGAAAATAAATTAAAAAAGAAAGGAATTTCCTGTGGAGCATACATCAGCTTATAAGAACTGGAGGGTTTAAGATTTTTAAATAGAAGTAATTTACAAATCTGTTTATTTTTCTGGCACCAGTTGATTTAAACAATAAATAAATAAATAATGTTTTCCAGTGGAGTACCCCTTTAGGGTCTATTCACACGTACAGTATTCTGTGCATATTTGATGTGCAGATTATATGCGCAGGATTTGAAGCTGTGTTCAGTCACTCAGTTTACATTGCAATCTGCAGCAGAAAATCCTGCACATCAAATCTGCACGTGTGAATAGACCATTAAGGTGGACCTGTCAGCAGGGAAACAGGGGTGAGAATAAGCCCATATCTAGATAAGGCCAGTCACTATGATTTTTTTTCTTTTCATAGTTCTCTCCAGCTCTAAGCTTTAAGCCTTTATGTTAACATGTAAATGAGGTTGAAGTGCTTAGGTTGTTTCCTTAGTTTACAAAAAATCTATTTAGCTGAAAAAAATAACTAAAACATTATTGAAAGGGAATCTGTCAGCCGGATAATGGAAGTGTAAATAAGTCCTTTGCTAGATAGGGCTTGTCACTATGATTCTTGATATATATATATATATATATATATATATATATATATATATATGCATATAAAAAATATTTTATATATATATATATATATATATATATATATATGTATATATATATATACAGAATCATAGTGGCAAGCCCTATCTAGCAATGAACTTATTTACAACTCCATTATCTTGCTGACAGGTTCCCTTTCAATAATGTTTTTTTTTTTCAGCTAAATTGATTTTTTGTAAACTAAGGAAACAATTTTTGCTGTAATGCTGTAATGCTGCAATGTCTTGGTCTACTGCTGGTCTTGTGCCCCCGACTCTAGTGATGACATATCATCTCAACACATGAAAGCAGGAGCTAAATACTGGAAACTGTCTAGTGTGTTGAGACAACACATTATCACTAGAGCTTTATAAAGGGCAATGGGGTACTAGAGAAGGGTCAGTGAAGGAGCGAAGAATAAGGTGATTATTACAAATTATTTTATGGCAGCTTATAACAAAGCATCAAGGGTTGGGATCAAAGGTTGTTAACCTTAAAGACTTTGAACATGTTGTTTATGCAGTCTAATAACATAATTAATCTACTGACCAATTGTCTTCAGCACCTGTGCTGATCTGGTCTCATCTGAAAACCTAGTGGAGCCCAGGAAGTATAATAAAATGTCCCACTGCCAACATGCCTGTTATTTAATAAAAATTCAGGCCGATAGGCTTTTACAGAAAAAAAAAACAACTAGCAAGTTTAGTTTTACCAGAGAGTACAGTCATTATTCTAGTCCTAGAACATTTTCAAGACTGGGAAACAACTTGCAGGCTATTTGTACAGAAAAATGTGCATATCAGGAAAAAAGTAATGTTATATGTTATGAAACATTTTGTGTACTGTAAGTGTTCAAATATAACTTTGTTTTAGTAGTGATTAGTTTATGGTTTTATTACTTACTTGAAATCACCTTGAGACTTGAAACAAGTTTCAGAACGGAAACCTTGAAACCTCTTTTTTTCCAGTTGTAGTTATATTGAACTGGAGGTCAGATTATACGAGGATATTAACTTGTACTTGACTTTCTCAGTATTTCCAGTTATCTTGTTGAAATGTTTACTCTAGAGAAAGGAACGGTCTGGTTTTATTAAGTTCCTTATGAAAATATCACATTTGTGCTAAATAAACAGTATTCTTACTGTATTTACCAGGCGTGAGAACATCTGTCAATGGCAGAAGTCCCTGATGTTGTACACTGTTGAGTTGTACACACAGTACTGTATGCATCACCACTATTTTAATCCCTTAAGGACGCAGGGTTTTTCTGTTTTTGCATTTTCATTTTTTCCTCATCACCTTCTAAAATTCATAATGCTTTCAATTTAGCACAAAAAATTCCATATGATGGCTTATTTGTTGTGCCACCAATTCTACTTTGCAGTGACATTAGTCATTTCACCCAAAAATCCACGGCAAAACGGAAAAAAATTCATTGTGCGAGAAAATTGAAGAAAAAAAATAATTTTGTAAATTTTGGGGGCTTCCGTTTCTACGCAGTTCATTTTTCGGTAAAAATAACACCTTATCTTTATTCTGTAGGTCCATACGGTTAAAATGATACCCTACTTATATAGGTTGGATATTGTCGTACTTCGGAAAAAAATCATAACTACATGCAGGAAAATGTATATGTTCAAAATTCTCATCTTCTAACTCCAATAACTTTTTTATTTTTCTGCATACGGGCCGGTATGAGGGCTCATTTTTTGCGCCCTTGTTCTGAGGTTTTCATTGGTACCATTTTTGTATTGATTGGACTTTTGATCACTTATTTTTTTTTTATGATATAAAAAGGGATCAAAAATACATTATTTTGTACTTAGGAATTTTTTGCGAACACGCCATTGACCGTGAGATTTAATTAACAATATATTTTTATAGTACTGACATTTCAGCACGCGGCGATACCACATATGTTTATTTTTATTTACACAGTTTTTGTTTTATGGGAAAAGGGGGGTGATTCAAACTTTTCTTAGGGAAGGGGTTAAATGACCTTTGTTCACTTTTTTTTTCACTTTTTTTTTGCAGTGTTATAGTTCCCATAGGGACCTATAACACTGCACACACTGATCTCCTATGCTGATCCCTACAAAGCCATAGCTTTGCACTGATCAGTGAGATAGGGGCTTGATTGCTCAAGCCTGTAGCTCAGGCTTGGAGCAATAAATCGACGATAGGACGCCGCTGAGACAGGTAAGGAGACCTCTGCTGTGTCCCAGCTGATCGGAACATCGCGATTTTATCGCGATGTCCCGATCAGCCCGACTGAGCTGCCGGGAAGCGTTTACTTTCGTTTTCAGACGCAGCGGTCAACTTTGATCACCACGTCTGAAGGGTTAACAGCGCGTGGCACAACGATCGATGCCGTGCGCTGTTAGCCCAGGGTCCCGGCTATGATTAGCAGCCAGGACCGACCCGGTGTGATGCAGGGTCACGGCCTGACCCTGTTTTAAACACCGGGACCGGGCGTAGGGCATACAGGTACTCCCTACGTCCTTAAGGAGTTAAAGAAGAAATTACAGGAGAGTTAACTGGACTAACCTGAATATACTTTTTTATAGTGAGGGGACCCTCTTTTCAACAATGCATGATTAAACCAGATCTGTGAAGCAGTTAAGGTATATAAGGCTACAACTATATGCACATGTCCCTAAACTAACAATGGGAGCTTTTCCATTGCTTTCTTAGCAATGGTAACACCACCATTCAGTCCCACACTGCCCCTTCATTATTGGTGCAGAGCATCAGGCTCAGTAAATGTAGTGAGAGGGCAATGTTGCATAAGCCATCGCCACTTATCTCTGGTCCATTATATACGATGGCTTTTCCAGGATGCATTGCCATTCATGTACACTGGCAATGACAGCTGCTGGATGGATCAAGGGGCACGGTGAGGCAACGTATTTAGATGTCACTCTGCAATGATCATTAAGGTGGTGGCTATATCTGTCTATAAAAATTTTCAGCATCAATACTTATACCCATTAATACATATTAGCCCCTTGATGCTTTTAATAGTCAAGTCCCTTTTTTCTCTTTATGTGTCTCTTTATGTGGTAAAAAGATTTGCTTTTATTCATCCAAGCCATTCCAATATTGTTTTTTGTGACATATTATACTTTATATTAGAGGTACATTTTGGTCGAGACATTCAACTTCTTTTTTTTTAAACTCTAGCATGTAAAAAATGTAAAAACTTTGAATTTTCCCTGATTTAAAATTCTCTGCTATTATGAGAAATAATCATGTCACATAAATAAATTGCATTATTAATTTACATCTACAATATGACTTCTTTATGTTGACATAATTTATTAAGCATCATTTTACTTTTTAAGTATTTCAGAAGGTTCATATGTTTCGCAGGAATTTTTCACAAGAAAATTTTAAAATTTCAGTTTTTAGAGACCAGTTAAGTTTCTAATTGGCTTTAAGGGGCCTGTAAGTTAGGAACCTCCACAAATTACCCAACTTCAAAATATGCACTCTCAAAGTATTCAGGATGGAATTTATAAAGTTTATTAACCCTTTAAATGTTTTACAGAAATTAAAGTAAAGTGAAGGCAGAATTAAAAAAAATGTACCGTAATTTTCTTTTTTAAGTATTTCCATTTTAATTCATTCTTTTTTGTAACCCAACAGGTGTTGACAGAGAAATGCAACTTAAAATGTATTCATTTTATTTTTAAGTATTTAGAAATAACCGAAATGTGGTTATTGTGCGCTACTTAATTTAAGCATAAGCATTAGGCATAAAAGAGCACCTAGTATACTTTGGGACCTTCTTTTTTAGTTAGAATAAAATTGTTATTGGTACCATTCTGGGATATGTGTAACACTTTCATTGTTTTTGCAAGATAAGTTGATGTTTTTTTAAGGGTTCTATTTTGGAATACATATCACTTTTTATTTAATATTCATGGAGGCAGTAATAACAAGAAAACTGTCATTTAGGCAAGAATTTTTTTAAACGGTATTCACCGTGTGGTATAAATGTCATTGTAATTTTATTCTGCAGGTTAGTATGATTATGGCAATATCTAATTCAAATACTTTTTAATGGTTAATTACATTTACACTATAAAATAAATCATTTTGCATCCTTTTTGTGCATCATGGGATAAGCATAAGTCTAACCTTCATATAAGATAGGGCCAGGGACTATTAAAGATATTTAAAATATTGGGTAGGCTGGATGGGCCAAATGGTGTATATATATATATATATATATATATATATATATATATATGATGTGTCAGCATATATGAACCATTTGGCCCATCTAGTCTGCCCAATATTAAGACACTGATAAATCCCCATGTACTGCATTACCTCCATCATTTTGGAGAAAACTGATAGAGAGCAATGTCTACTGATGCCAGAAACCTTTACACATTCTATACAATTCCACAGCCAACTGAGGACAGCATTAACCTGTAGGCTCTCCTCAGACAAGGACTTCTTATCACTGCCTGCTATAGTCTGAACAGTTGTTGCACTACAACAGCAACCTAGCCCATAAACACTATCATATTACAAGCAGAGCAAAGCATTGTTTAGTGGTCTGACAGAGACCTTTGACATCTGCAATACAGTTGTTCCACTACAAATCCCAGCCAGCATTGAAACCAGCCCATAAAAGCTGTCACATTACAAGCAGAGCAAAGCATTGTTGAGTGGTCTGACCTCAGACAGAGACCTCCTGTTACCTGCTGCAATACAGATGGTGCACCACAAATCTCAGCCAGCAGTAAACCAGCCCATAAAATGCATCACATTACAAACATAAAGAAAACAGAGAAAAGTAGTGGGCTGACCTGCATTTCAGGGAGAATGTTTAGTGTGGAAGGTATAGTTGATACCCCTAAGCAAACAAAATTGTTCACCAGCAACATGGAAAAAGTCATGTTTGTTATGCATGTATCAGGGAGGAATTTAAGTCTCCTATGCCAGGACGCTCTGATTAAACAGTACTATCACAAACTCGGCTGTCTGCTGCCTACTACAACTCCCATTACTCCACCACCATCTGCTGTACAGTAGCTACTATAACTCCCATGAGTCCGCCACCTCCAGCTGTCTGTTAGATACGATGCTGTTAAGTTTTGAAAAAATATATGAAAAAAAATGTGACCTAGCCTAGCAGGACTGCCTCCCCTTTTTACACTATAAGTTTTGAAGAGCCATTGCATCTTCTGCTATTTCTGTGTCTTTTTTAACACTGGAGCACGAACCAACTTTACACCAAATTCAGGAATCTTTTTGGTGCTTGACAGGACCAATATATCAGTAAATGTAGACTGAACTTTTATTTTTCGTCATGCAATGTGTTTCACTGTGCATGGGCAGCTTCATCAGGCATCATCAGTTGCTTGATGAAGCTGCCCATGCGCAGTGAAACATGTTGCATGATGAAAAATAAAAGTTTTGTTGTGAACTTTGTTCGTGCTCCTGTATTTACCTTGGGCAGGAAGGCTGCAGATATAACCCAAGCATACTTCAACTATTGAGTACCATTGTTGTGTATGATGTTACACAACCATTCTCAGTAAGCAGCTTCAATAAAGATTTGCTCACCTGCTTGGAAGTTGTCAAACTATGGAGCGCTTCTCTTTTGTTCGCTATTTTAACACCAACAGGCATCTGCTAACAATAATGGTTATGTTAAAAGTTATACAAAATAAGTGTTTATAAACAAGCTGTTAGTGTACCGGTCAGTGCTCCGCCAGACACGCTGTCCGTGAACGCTTTCTTCCTCTCTCCTCCTCAGCCGGCGGGGCTGGGATTTGCATCGTGGAATGAGCCCGCATGCAAATCACAGTCCGTCAATCACCTCTGTGTTGTCCCTCGGTCCTCTTGGAGCCCTGGCACGCGTGCCCCCACCTCCTAGGTTGTGCGCACTGGAGCGCTAAGATTTAAAGGACCAGTGCGCCCGTAATTATGATCAACAACTGCACCTATCTTATAAGTATCAGCACCTCACACTAATCCCTGCCAGATCTTTGTTTGCCTTAGTGCCCTAGAGAAAGCATTTGTAGTCTTGCCTTACCGTTTTCCTGACCCCTTTGTTCCGTGACCTGACCTTGCTCCTGTGCCACCTGCCTATTGACCTCCTGCTACGTTCCTGACTTCGCACCTGTGCCACCAGCCCTGACCTTCTGCTATCCAGACCACGAGTTGCCGTATCCCTCCTATGCCTCAAATCTCCTCAGCTGCCTATGTGGTCGAGTCATGCCAGGGGTAGCGACCTGGGCACTGCCTGCCGCATCAAATCCATCCCGCTTTGCGGCAGGCTCTGGTGAAAACCATTGGCACCTTAGACTCTGCTTCCCGACACGGCCCATGTCATCTACCACACAGGTCCAGGGGGTCCACTACTACCCTGAGTGCTACAGCCTACTGCCGTTGAGTCTTACAGTTAGTTATCATGGTTCATTGCATGTTGCCATAAAACCACTTTATAACAACTTGAATACATTCCTAGGTGACCCTAACAGTGCTATAAAGGGCTTAGGAGCTCTTATGCAATGTTCTGAGGCTTGGTTCATTGCTGGTCTGCATACAACTATATAGATGCAAACCAAACCGAAAGTTTGTAGAGCCCAATAAATCAAACTTTTTTTTTTAAGTTTGCTCATCTCTACCTATTTTGCTATTATTTTACTTTTTTTTCTACAATTTTACACTGTGTGAGCCATGACAAATAGTACGGTTCATCATTACTATTAACAGAGTTGCTTCTTTGTGCTCAACTATTTGGGTAGAAGAAAAAAAAAATGATTTCTGCAAAATAATTTAAAGTTTGTTTCACTAAGAAAGGCCAATTGATTATATAATTATAAAATGTTCTTGTTGATCATAAGTTATGTTTGTCAAAGGCATTGGCCACAGTAGGAACATTTGTATTAATTTAGTCAATGCACAAAGCCTCTTATAGGGGTACTCCGGTGCTTAGACATCTTATCCCCTATCCAAAGGATAGGGGATAAGATGCCTGATTGCGGGGGTCCCGCCGCTGGGGACCCCCGGGATCATGCACGCGGCACCCCGTTTGTAATCAGTCCCCGGAGCGTGTTCGCTCCAGGATTGATTACCGGCGACTACAGGGCAGGCGGCGTGTGATGTCACGCCCCCGCCCCCGTGTGACGTCACGCTCCACCCCTCAATGCAAGCCTACGGGAGGGGGCGTGATAGCTGTCACGCCCCCTCCCGTAGGCTTGCATTGAGGGGCGGAGCGTGACATCACACAGGGGCAGGGGCGTGACGTCACACGCCGCCCGCCCTGTAGTCGCCGGTAATCATTCCCGGAGAGAACAAGCTCCAGGGACTGATTACAAACGGGGTGCCGCGTGCATGATCCCGGGGGTCCCCAGCGGTGGGACTCCCGCGATCAGGAATCTTATCCCCTATCCTTTGGATAGGGGATAAGATGTCTAAGCACCGGAGTACCCCTTTAATGTATGTACCTATGTGTAAAGTCAAGTTTATAATGTTATTAAAGAATTAAAGGGGTATTCGAGGAAAAAACATTTATATATATATATATATATATATATATATATATATATATATATATCAATCAACTGGCTCCAGAAAGTTAAACAGATTTGTAAATTACTTCTATAAAAAAAATTTTAATCCTTTCAGTACTGATGAGCTTCTGAAGTTAAGGTTGTTCTTTTCTGGCTAAGTGCTCTCTGATGACATGTGTCTCTGGAAATGCCGAGTTTAGAAGAGGTTTGCTATGGGGATTTGCTTCTAAACTGGGCGTTTCCCGAGACAGGTGTCATCAGAGAGGACTTAGGCAGAAAAGAACAACCTTAACTTCAGAAGCTCGTAAGTACTGAAAGGATTAAGATTTTTTAATAGAAGTAATTTACAAATCTGTTTAACTTTCTGAAACCAGTTGAGATATATATATATATATATATATATATATATAAAAGTTTTTTTTTCCTGGATAACCCCTTTAAGTGCTTTATGATGAGTATTAAATTCATTAACTTGCAGACTGCATACTCCATTAATTTCAGTACGGGGCAGAATGGGAAGAAACTTTGTCTAATGGATCCTTTCACTTCCTCATTACTGAAAGACAAGATAGATAGATAGATAGATAGATGATAGATAGATAGATAGATAGATTTGAATAATAAATATTTTACCAAAACAACAGATGAGCAGGGGCATTATTGCAAAATAGGGTGTGAATTCCAAGTTCAGGGAAGTGTGAGTAGGAGGCTGAGGAGACCTAAATCATGTCCAAGGGTGTGTAATTATAAAGATTCTATTTTGATCCCCTGAGTTTAGCACTTAAACCCCATTTTACAAATAAGTTCCTTTTAATCTGACTATTCAGGCATGGCCAGTGTAATGTGAGTTACCAATCTGGTAGAACTATTCTCTGGTGATCATGGTACAGCTCAACTATAGCTGTAATATCACCTTATAATAAAACAAAAAGAAAACAAAAGAGGCACTCTAAGTGCCATTATTCAGTTGATGACATATATGTTTTAAGGTGAGTAGAAGACAATCTCACCTTGTTGTGTTGTGAGCACAGCAGTACAACAGTAATGGTGCAAAAATATGTAGGATGTCAGGATCAGCCTATGTCCGACTGGAGCTCAGGAGACTTGAGGCAATGATTGCAATTAAGGAGTAGACCCTCAAGAAGCCTAAGGGAAACAGAAGATCCTCAGAATCCTGGAAGAGAAAATGGATGTCCAGGGATGACCGTAAAACAAAATCTATACCTAATCCTGATATTCCAGAAGAGAATAAGCATAAAATAACACAACTTTATTGGTTTGGACAATGCTTTTCAAGGGCTTCGCTCTCTTGTTCAAATTTTTGCTAATTAATTATTAATAATTAATTCCTCTGTAACATTACTTGCTCTTAGTTTTGGCTTAAAATTCTGACCAAAATGAGAAACAAATATGAAGTACTAATGTTCATGTGAGCCCAGGCTCTTTGTAATTTTTTTTAATTACCTTCAATTTTTTTTAATGATTTTTTTCCAAATTCATAATTGCAGCCATTTAAGTGTCCCCTTGTTACGATCCAGCAGTGTGCATTAACCATTAAAGCATTATACAGACACCAGTGCTATATTTGTTCATCTTACTTATAAATAGAAATAGGTTCACATATACAGCAGTCTTGAGCAACCTTGGATGAGAATTTTAAATCTTTTACTATACATCCCCCTTCAATATTCCATAGACCGATTTGGGGCATTAGGAGGCACTGGTCAATGAGCCAGATTAAAAAAAAAAAAAACTTGAATAGTTAACCACAATACAACCTTGCCAAAGTAAGTATTCAATAATACTTACAACAGGAATATGTTCCAATGCCAAATGACAGCAAGATACCAGTGATATCCAAAATACCAGTGGCATATTTTGTTATATTGTCTTGTTTTATATTTTTCAAATGTTCAATTATTGAACATTTATTTTTAGACATTTTCTTTTTTCAGTTATAAAGTGAAACCCTGGGGTCATAAGCAAATAAATAAATTATAACAATGTTTTACAATGTACCTTTTATAAAGAACATAGACATTGCTTAATGTAGAAACACTTTATTAATTGGCTCTCAACTTGTTCTTGAGAATTTCACAAAAAAAATAAATAAATAAATAAATTACCTCAACCTTTACCTTTCTGGGAAGAGATTTACACAAAAAAGTTTACTTAAAGGAGATCTTCGGTGAAAAATGTACTTATCCCCTATCCACGGGAAAGGGGATAAGTAGCTGATCGCAGGCGGGGGGAAGGGGGGGGGTACGGCCACTGAGGACCCCCACAATCCCCGGGACAGAACCTGGCGCTCAGTGAGGAGGGTGTGCTGCACTCCATTAATTTCTATTGAGCAGAGTACAGCTCTCAGTATGAACGTACACAGCTTGGCTAGAAAGGGGGCTATAGCCCCTGCCCTTTGGGAGTTCCTTTCCCTGGGCAGTCTGGCATTATTATTTGGGAATTTATATAAATAATTATAAGAATCAGCTTTTTTTTTAGTTCAGCCCCTGCCCCCCAAAATATATGTGCATGTCCCTGGCTCTCGGCATCATCGACACTCCCAAAGAAATAAATGGGGTGCTTTATGTCTACCAGTAGACGGCACACACTTTTACCTGAGAACCCCTTATATACATGCACATCATGGTGGCATTAACTCCTTAACCCCATAAGGACACAGACCATTTTGTCCTTAAGGACACAGACAATTTTTTTTTTGCATTTTTTGTTTTTTCCTCCTCGACTTCTAAAAATCATAACTCATAACTCTTTTATATTTTCATAAAATCATAACTTTTATATTTTCATTCATTTTTTGTGCGACCAGTTGTCCTTTGTAATGACATCACTCATTTTACCATAAAATGTATGGCACAACCAAAAAAATACTATTCGTGTGGGGAAATTGAAAAGAAAAGGGGAAAATAAATAAAAATATAGCAAATTTTGATTATTTAACTGCTTTCAAAAAATTTGTACATTAAAGATCCCTCTATTTTGACAACCTATAACTTTTTCATTTTTCATTATAAGCTGCGGTAGGGGGCTCATTGTTTGCGGCTTGATCTGTACTTTTTATTGATGCAACATTTGAATATATGAAACTTTTAATAATTTTTTTTTTTTTTTTTACAATATGATGTGACAAAAAAGCTGCAAATTTGGTCTTTTATTTTACATTTATGCCATTCACCGTATGGGATCAATAACATTATATTTAGCTAGTTTGGACATTTACGCATGCAGCAATAGAAAATATGTTTTATAAAAAAACATTTTTTTTACACTTTTTGGGAGTAAAATGAGAAAAATGGATGATTTACATTTTTATAGGAGATGGGGATTTTCAAATGTTTGAACTTTTTTTTTTTTTTTTTTTTTTTTTTACCTTTTTAATACACTTTTTCTGTTCCCATAGGGGACTATTTATAGCAATCATTTGATTGCTAATACTGTTCAGTGTTGTGCATAGGGCATAGCACTGATCCCCCTGGGGATGGCTGATGTCTGTCATTATTGCTGACAGCAGTGCTCGCGTCATGTACAGGATAGAAATGTAAGTCCTGGTGTGTTAAATACCACTGCACCAGGACATACAATTTACATCTTATGTGGTTAAGGGGATAAGGACACAGCCTATTTTCCTTTTTGCATTTTTGTTTTTTCCTCATTGCCTTATAAGAGACATAACCTTTTTTATTTTTCCATCCACAAAGCCATATGAGAGCTATAGTTTTCAACTGAACCTTTCAGTTTACCATAAAATGTAACACATGAAAAAAAAATATATATATATATATAAGGAAAAATTGAAAAGAAAAACAAATTTTTTTCAACTTTTGGAGTGGTTTGTTTTTGCGCAGTGCATTTTACGTTAAAATTGACATGCTCTTTTTATTTTAGGGGTCAATACAATTAAAATAAAACTCATGTTGACTTGCTTTTCTATTATTGTGCTGCTTTTTAAAACCTATTTTATTTAAAAAAAATAAAAATTAACCATACAGAAGGATCCCAAAACAGCGGCATGGAGGAGGTAAGACGAACTCCAGCTGTCATATTGACTCATTGGTCCTCAGAAATTGTGCTGGGGTGTTCTCACGAGTCCCCCCCAAGTGCCACAGATACGTAAGAAGCCAAAATCAGTATTGATCATGACAATTGAAGGGTTAATGGTAGACAACAACAAGATTTCTCATGTCTGCCAATATTCATGAGGTCCCAGCTGGTGGTAACAACAGCCCTTTTGTTAAATATCACTGTGCCAGTAGACACAATGGTCACACAACTTGATGTAAGCGGAGTTGGTGCGCAACATAAATGTACATCATGTGTCCCATAGGGATTAAGGCACTATAAAGCAGGCTTATCAGATTTAGTCTATGGCAGTGTTTACAAACCAGGGTGCCTCCAGATTTTGCAAACATTGGCTTTCTGGGCATGCTGGGATTTGTAGTTTTGCTTTAGGCATCCTGGTTGGGAAACACTAGTCTTTGGAAAAATGTCTGTTAGAGCACATGCGGTTTAAAAAAATGTCTGTAATTCCAACTTTGGAACTACAGAAGCTTGTATACACTTTTCTCATTGTATGCATTATAAAAAATACAGACTTATTTTATTTCCATTTTTACAGATGTATTTTGCGATATATTCATTCTCAACAATATACCTTAAAGTTTTTTGTAACAGTTGAATTTGCTACATTAAAAATAGTAAGCATTGTAAATTTACTAAAACTCCACTATATAAATGAAGTAAATCTTTTTTAATGTTTGAATTAAAGATGTGTTCTCTAGAAAAACCATATAATTTGCAAACAGCCTTTAGCATTTGAGATAAATATAGCTTACAAAGTCTTATACTTGTATAACCAACCATGTTGTTCTTTTTTATATTGTTTGTTGTTTGCGCAGGAATGTGCCTTTAGGCAGTATCTAAGCACAACTATCCTTATGTTTGCTTTGCATTGTGCGTTGACCTGTCTTTTGACTTACTTTTGCATGATATATGTACCTTGAATCTCATCCAGCTCAAAAGCCATAGGCTATTTGTCATAAATTTATAAAGTTCCATGAATTGAAGATATTTATCTATTTAATGATATTTTCTCAGACATTCCATTTATAATGAGGAATTACGAATATATGTTGTTTCTAATTTACAAATTAGTGGAGGTAAAAAATGTATTTTCAAATTTTTTGTCTAAACTGTGCAAAATGTGTTAAAAATCTGTATCTGTGCCGAAATTCTTAGTTATACTGTTTATAGTATGAGAGTGATGTGGCTTAATGTTGCAATGAAAATAATTCAACACATATTTGATATTACAATATCAAACAATACTTTTAACTAATACAATGATTCCTTAAAGGGGTACTCCGGCCCTGAGACATCTTATCCCCTATCCAAAGGATAGGTTTGAGCTGCATGCTGTGGTGCCAGCTCACAAACAGCCTTTGGATAGGGGATAAGATGTCTCAGGGCCAGAGTAACCCCTTTAAGTTAAAATGGCTTTAGGTTAAAATAATTTCAACAGACAATGTTCTTACCTGGACTATTGTAACTTGAAACCTTACTCAATATACAATGTAAGAACAGTCTATATCAACGGCTCATGTGAATGGCTGGAAGAGCTGACTAATCAGATTGGGAGTTTAACTAGTAATATTGAAGTATATGTAAATTGCTGTCTAATAGTGCCCCCTACAGCATAGTGCAGCACTGAACTGCTCTTCACCTGTGTCACACCTAGCTGCTGCTTTGGACACCAAAAAAGAGCAGTTCTAATATGCATCTCCACTACTCTTTGGACTGTGTGCGTATATATATATATATATATATATATATATATATATATCTATATAATCACATTTATGCTTATAAATCATTGTGACTTTTTAGAGGGTCTATGTCTGGCTTTTGCCTTTCCCCAAATTAAAAACATGGGTGCTCTCCCTAGTCATTTAAAATTGATGTCCTCTCCTTAGGATAAGCCATTAATAGTAGATTTGTGGTGGCCTTAGTCTGAATGGACCATAGCACTCGTGTGAGCAATCTTAAATGTTTATGACCACAGAAGAAAGGAAAGGTATCCGGCACTGTCACTTAAAACTTGTGTGTGTTATACCTCCGTTAATGTAGCTGGTGCTTGCAATCTGTAATCTCCTATGGGTGGTGCTTCACGCCAGACTAAGATAAATGTACACTGAAAACACTGAAGAAAAGATGCGGAGACGGTAGATGGAACGGGGCCACAGCCGTATCACGCTGTGCTTCGTCGGGCCCCTGCGATCCTGACGAAGCACTGAACGGTGCGATACGGCTGTGGCCCGACGCCTGATACATGTCTACCTTTAACTGAAAAGAAAATGTACTTATGAAGCAATAAATATTCTGCATCACACCTATGTGACAGGCTTGTCAAGCAGGGACAATGTGCAATATTGAGTGTTCTGTACCTGTATTGTATTTAAAGCACATAAGTGGGTGTCAAAAGACAGAAAAACACAATTTATATGCTAGATTGGGAAATGTGATTGACATTACAAAATAAATATGTATTTAAGACAATGTGCTGTGATTTGTACCCCACTGTGTAAATGTGCCGCATAGCTGTGTTTGCAGTAGTAAAAATTAATTATCTCAGTGTGCAAAGAAACAATAGTAACCATTTGAATCATTACAAGTGATGTCTAGTGAGAAAATAAACAGTCGCAAGTTCATAATTCTTGTTATAAATGTATTTAAATCGGCAATCAGATCACATTTTATAATATTAACACTGGTAAGTTTAAGTGGTATGAAGAAAAGACGAAGATTGATGTGACTACATTAATGTGTCCTTTTTTTACTTTTAGGCAGTGGAAACAAATCTTGCTTCTAAGGACAGCCACTGGGTGTATGTCAATGAGGTAAGAGAATTCAGGCAATATGTTTTTGAAACCATGAGACAGGGAAAGAATTTTTACCGAAGCAGAGATGTTAGCGGTTCATTCTTGAGATACTAGTTCATATAGCTTTATAATTGTATGTCATAATCCTATTTTTCTTATTATGATGATATACTTTATTTTATATTTTTTGTCAATTTTATTAAAATCCTTAAATGGCATTTTACAGAGATCAATACACCCTAAACCCTGCCCATCAAATAAGTTATGTCCTGTACTCACTGGAACCACATACTGATATGTGTTCTCATTTTCTAATTATATTTTCTGTACATGATCATGGGGGCAGCCATGTTGCCTGAGGTGCTTTAACAGCATTTAGTGATACGTGTTACAGCTGCCAAAAGGACCGTAGGTTCCTGCAGTCTGAAACCAATTTATTGATTACAATGAGAGGGTTTTCTAGGCATACTCTATGGGGGAGATTTATCAAAACCTGTCCAAAGGAAAAGTTGCTGAGTTGCCCATAGCAACCATAGCCTTTTCAGAAATGAATGAAGTTATCTGATTGGTTGCTATGGGCAACTCAGCAACTTTTTCTCTAGACAAGTTTTGATAAATTTTCCCTAATGACCAGTGCAGAAATCGCTGTGCAGAGAGGAGAAAGAGAAAGCTCAGACCATAACCTATTGTGAGTGACGTGATCCTGTGTTATTTATATAGGGATGTTAATTTCCATTCTAGAAGTTATCATGTTATTTTTAGGCTGAAACAGACTGAAACAGCTAGATTCCTGGATTTTTTTTTTTATAGATATGGATGACAAAACCATGATTAACATAAAACTTAATTTAACCCTTAAGGACTTAAGAATTTTAGCCTTAAATGGGCACTGCCACCAAACTTTTTTTTTTATATGTTTTAGTACTTATGTACTACAACATATCTCTAATATAGATCCATACATTTTTTTTAAATTAAAATAGTTTATTTGAATTTTGAAAACCGGCCACAACAGATCTCCCTTCTAGTGGCCGGCTGCAGGCTGGCATGACGTCACGCTTGAATTCGGACCGATGCCGGGCAATCGGTCCTAATTCATTCAGCCTGCGCTCGCTCCCTGCCTGTCAATCAGACTGAGAGCGCATTGGCTCCTTGGCCTCACACACCGGCCACGCCTCCCGGCATTTACACGCGGCTGCCACTGCCTCAGAACTCTGCACTAGGGTATGTCTTGGGGAGAGTGAGGTTCAGGGTTTTCAACACAGGGAATGGGGGAGAGCGGGGTTCGGGGTTCTCAACAGGGGGGGAGAGCGGGGGTTTGGGGTTTTAAACACGGGGTGAGGAAACGGGGTAGCGCCATGACCCTAACTTATTGTTTTCAACACAGGGTGCCTCCAGCAGTTTCACCACTACAACTCCCAGCATGCCCTGACAGCATATAAATGTCAGGGCAAGCTAGAAGTTGTAGTGGTGAAACAGCTTGAGGCACCCTGTGTAGGTGAACTAAGGGCGGAAGTGTCGGCCCCATCAGGCATCAGTGATGTTGTGTCTGTTGGGGAAGTCTGCCTGGTAAGTGAGCACAGTACCAGGCAGACAATAAGGCATTTTTAATCTAGCAAAAAAAAAAAAAATGAAAGGCAGGGAGGGGGTTGGGGATAGATGGGCAATAGGAAGGGACAGAAAAAAAAAGGATGGTGGGAGCTACTCTTCAAGGACATTTTTTTTTGTACGGGATCATGAACATTATATTTCAATAGTTTGGATATTTACGCATGCGGCGATACAAAATATGTTTATTTTTTTCTTTTTTACACTTTTTTAGGGTAAAATGGGAAAAAGGGACAAATTACCTTTTTATTGGGGGAGTAGATTTTTCAATTTTTTTTACTTTTTTACATTTATTTTTACACATTAATAGTCCCCATAGGGGACTATTTATAGCAATTGATTGATTTCTGACACTTTTCAGTTGTATGCATAGGGCATAGCACTGATCAGTATTATCATCGATCTTCTGCTCTGGTCTGCTCGATCTCAGACCAGAGCAGAAGACTCTTGGAGACAGATAGAGGCAGGTGAGTGGACCTCCTTCCATCATTTTGGATGATCGGATCCCCGCGGCAGTGCTATAGGCAATCCGATCATCTATTTTAGTGATCGCACTGCCGCAGATGCCATGATCTGTATTCATCATGGCATCTGAGGGGTAAATGGCACACATCAGCGCGATCACTGATGTGTGCCCGGGTCCCTGGCTGCTGATGCGCTCTTCCATTCCTGAGGGTTTACAGTTTGCCTTACAAATCAAAGAATTAGTCAGATGTGCGTGAAATTAAAAAAATTGTACTGAATTTTAGGTGATAGGTGGGATTATACTTTCAGAGGTCTGTACTGCAATCTAATGTGCATTTTGGGTTGGCCACATGTTTTCTTTAAACAATATATTTTGCAGTGACATATTCACCTTAAAGGAAATCTGTCATCAGAATCACCCGCACTAAACCTGTTACACAGGCTTGTAGTGCGGATGATCCTGATTAAAACGCTTCTTACCTGGTTAAAAATGGTTCAGCGGTTCTTCAGATATCTTTATTTTTAGTTTTCTGTTATTCCCTGGCTTGGGACTCAGTGGGAGGTGTTATCATCTGGGACTCGGCCACACGTCATTCTAGCTGGGCGGAGCTGCCGCCCGGCTCATGAATATTCATGAACTTATCCTCGTGGTCTAACTCCTTTTTCTAGGTCTGGTGCATGAGGATAAGTTCATGAATATTCATGAGCCAGGTGGCAGCTCCTCCCAGCTAGAATGACGTGTGGCCGAGTCCCAGATGATAACACCTCCCACTGAGTCCCAAGCCAGGGAATAACAGAAAACTAAAAATAAAGATATCTGAAGAACCGCTGAACCATTTTTAACCAGGTAAGAAGCGTTTTAATCAGGATCACCCGCATTACAAGCCTGTGTAACAGGTTTAGTGCGGGTGATTCTGATGACAGATTTCCTTTAACCCCTTAAGGACCAAGGACGTACCGGTACGTCCTTGGTCCTGCTCCCGTGATATAATGCGGGGTTACACGGTAACCCCGCATCATATCATGGCGGGCCCGGCATCATAGTGAAGCCGGGACCCTCCGCTAATAGCGTGCAGTGCCGATGGCGGCACCACGAGCTATTAACCCTTTAGCCGCGCGCTCAGAGCTGAGCCGCACGGCTAAAAGCAAAAGTAAAAGCTGCCGGTTAGCTCAGTGGGCTGTTCGGGATAGCCGCGGCGAAATCGCGGCATCCTGAACAGCTTACAGGACAGCGGGAGGGCCCCTACCTGACTCCTCGCTGTCCGATCGCCGAATGATTGCTCAGTGCCTGAGATCCAGGCATGAGCAGTCATGCGGCAGAATCATTGATCACTGGTTTCCTATGAGAAACCAGTGATCAATGATAAAGATCAGTGTGTGCAGTGTTATAGGTCCCTATGGGAGCTATAACACTGCAAAAAAAAGTGAAAAAAAAGTGAATGAATATCATTTAACCCCTCCCCTATTAAAAGCTTGAATCACCCCCCTTTTCCCATAAAATTAATTAAACCGTTCGGTCAATGGCGTACACGCAAAAAAATTCCAAAGTACAAAATAGTGCATTTTTGGTCACTTTTTATATCATTTAAAAATGAATAAAAAGCGATCAATAAGTCCTATCAATGCAAAAATGGTACCGTTAAAAACTTCAGATCACGGCACAAAAAATGAGCCCTCATACTGCCCCATACATGGAAAAATTCAAAGTTATAGGGGTCAGAAGATGACAATTTTAAACGTATTAATTTTCCTGCATGTTGTTATGATTTTTTCCAGAAGTACAACAAAATCAAACCTATATAAGTAGGGTATCATTTTAATGGTATGGACCTACAGAATAAAGATAAGGTGTCATTTTTACCGAAAAATGTACTACGTAGAAACGGAAGCCCCCAAAAGTTACAAAACAGCGTTTTCTTTTCTATTTTGTCACACAATGATTTTTTTGGCCGTTTCACTGTAGATTTTTGGGCAAAATGACTGACGTCATTACAAAGTAGAATTGGTGGCGCAAAAGATAAGCATGGATTTTTAGGTGCAAAAGAGTTATGATTTTTTAAAGGCAAGGAGCAAAAAACGAAAATGCAAAAACTGAAAAACCCCCGGTCCTTAAGGGGTTAAGGAAAATATGGGTTTAAACTATTTGTCTGCTCTTCTAAAATAAAATGAAAAATAATAGTACATCTCTCACACCATCTACAACCCTCTAGCCTTTCTTTGTCACTCTCTACACCTCCTCCTTTCTTTTCTATAGTATTTATACTCAACATTTCCATTAATCACTATCCAAGTTATAAATCTTCCTTCCAGGAGGTCTTTTGACACCTATTTTGCCTTTACCTAAAATTGGTCTTGTACTTTGGTTTGATGTATGCAGGAGAACTATGAAAATTTCTAGGAAATCATTGATCGGCTCCATGGGGGAGATTTGTCAAAACCTGTGTAGAGTATAAAGGGAGCAGTTACCCATTGAAACCATTTAGAGGGCTTCTTTCATTTTTAAAAAGGCCTCTGAAAAATAAAAGAAGCAATCTGATTGGTTGCTATGGGCAACTGGTCCACTTTTCCTCAGAACAGGTCTTGATGAATATCCCCTATGTGCTAGTAAAATGGTCATATGCTCACAGCAAACTCATCTATAAATGTTCTACGTGTAAAATGTTATTTGTGAATTTCATAAATAAACCTGTTAGGCCAAGATCACACAACAGAAAAATTGGCCAGGTATTTTATTTTATGTGCTGATTTTCATCCATATTTGGTGAAAAAATGGCCGCATAACTTGCAGCTGTTTTTCTGCAGATTATAAATGAAAATCTGCAGGTAAAATAAAATTTGTTGCTGATTTTTCTGCTGTGTTAACCAGTCATTAGAAATGATATAATAACAATCATAAAGACAATTGTGTCTTTGTTACCTTAAAAAATGCCATTTCAAATCTGCATTCAGCGCTGAGCTATCTCTTTGAGTTGAACTACCTATTCTCATTTACATATGCAGGGAAGTAATCCATCCAGGGCTCATGATAGCAGACAGAATACTCTAATTTAGAATAATCTCCCTACGGCACATGTTAATAGACTATAGCCAAGTCATTTACCAGTGTATTTATTCTTCCTTTCCTTTTATTAGACCTTCTGAGAGCAGTGAATAAGCCAGGCACATTAGTTTATTACCTCTTCTTGTTTTTGTTGTGAAAAGGCTCTTCAAGTATGTTAAAAAAATATATTTATTGTGAAGAACACCAGAATAATATTGTATATCCCACAAACCTCTAATAATTGGAGTCTTAAGAAGCACGGTCCTTTTACTGTTCATCTGTAACATTAAGAACATTAAGGGGAAAAAATTATTTCGACAATGGCTAAATCAAGTCGGTCCCTTTATAATTCACTTTGAGATATTACCCCTCTAAGTGCACCAAGAATTTAACAAGATAACTTTAAAAATATGAATAAAGATAAATACTTTAATAACCATAATTCTTGATTTAATTAAACAAAAAATACTGAGCTTGTGTTCACATTTGCAATAGGTTGTCTGCTATGAGCGCCCTTGGGATTTCCATCACTTTAATAAAACACTTTGATAAGAAAGTTAGTGTGGTAGCTTGGGGGTGTAGGGTAGGTATGGTGTAGCTTTGCAGTGATGAAAGGGTGTTGGATTAACCCTTAACTGTCGTGATGCCAGGGTGCGGGTTCCTCTCTGTGTATATATATATATATATATATATATATATATATATATATATATATATATATATATATATCCTGTCCCAGGAATGATAGGGAGGAATAAAGGATTGTCCACAACCGGAATTTTAGTAAGCTGAAAATAACTTTACTGCAGATTTCATGCAGGTTAAACGTAGTAACAGTCTTTACAGAGGACCAGACTTTAGGCTCCTCATAGGTTTGGTTGGGACCTTGTAGGGGATAAGCTAGAAGTATTTGCTTTACGCTGTTCCACTGAATTTAGGCGTATTGTTTAGGTCCAGCAGTCACGTAGGATTAGGATTGAGTTAGATTGAACTCATGGTTTTGTATTCGGCTGAAGTTAGCAGGTTTCAGGCCTAGATTTGTCTTGAAGGTATAAACGGAACTTCTCTCTCTCTGCTAGTCCGGAACCCAAGAGAGCGAGGACTGGATAACAGCACCCTTATATCTAATGGGGCAGGCTTCAAGCTTATTGGTCCCCCAGACCTGTCAGTCCTAATACAAAACATTCTGGTACATCATGTGACATGAGCACCTGACCTGGAAGGTCCTTAACCTTAGCAGAACAATATAATTATTAATCATGTGACCTAAGGTCCTGGAAGCAACATTTACTCCATACAATATATAAAATATATACATAAAATCAAAGAAGGAAGAGGAATTCTGACTTTGGGGACTTATTACACAAGGTACTGTACACATACAGTACCGGGACAACACATTAGCAACCTTGAAGTGAGTCTCAAGTCTATTCACTATTTGGTGGGCACAAAAATGTGAAACATAACTTAATACTCTTCCCTTCTCTGCTCCTCTATGACTCCCAACGTCATTTTACTATATTGATGTCTGTCACAGGCATCATCAGATGTTTCAGATATATTGCAGAGTTACATATTTTAGCGCCATAGGGTAGTGTAGAAGGATCTAGCAAGGTAGGTGGAGATGTCTGATTATTATCAAATTTGTAGATGTGCTTATAACAATAAAGGATGATTTATATGGTATATTACAAATGAAAATACAAATAGGTACTGTGGTTGTCAATCATAAGACACAATCAATACATCAATACAGAGAATGCCACTTCAAGGTGCTAAAATAAAGTGCGGTTAAAAAACAAAAACCTTACCCGAAAAGATTTAGCTTCCCATAGGTCACTTAATATGGCATTATACAATCTAGAAATGCATAGAGAGTAACTCCTAGTGAGTGTTCTGTGTTTTTACAAAAAGCATTCTCTACTTAGCTGGATCGGTTGTTTCTACTGATTGTCTGCTGATGAGCAGTTGTCGGGCTTGGTCTTTGTAGGCATAATACCACAATATAGTAGTGACCATAAATAAGGAGATACAAATTTTACACAGGCACACTATGGACCATGTAGGAGAGTTAACTGACTCACAAGTGATGTTTTCCTTGTCTCTTTCCCTTTTATCTCTATCTGTCCCAGACTGTTCTCATGACCCCTTATGGTGACTTTGAACTGCAGAGACATCTATGGCTGTTGCTTCTGTAGCCATCAAAGTCTCTATAGCAACAAAATAAAGTAGACCACTCACATTAGATAAATTGTCATATTGGTCCAGCCGCTCTTCCCTCTCTCTTACAGACTGCTTCTCATGACCCACATCTCATAGACTTTTCCTCATGCCCAACCCTTAACTCTGAGGTTGCTCCCCAAGCCTTCTCTCTTACCAGCTGCTTTCCTTGCACATTTTTTTTTATTGAAGACTGCTGTCCTCTTTTTGTTATACCCCTTACTATTTTCTTTAGCAGCAGTATTCTCTTCCTATCTACTTTTCCATCCATAAAACTGTATTGTATGTAAGATCTCCTCTTTCATTCTGGTCATGGTAATAAGACCATACAAGGAGTAGCTCCATTCTAAACTTTGCCATCCTTTCCTCTGTGGTGGAGAACCTTTGTTGTTTGGATGTCATCAAAGGTCATGGTCCTCTTCTTGACACAATTTATGCTAAATCATAACAGTACTGCTGAGAGTCACAAGTGCTTTAATAGCACAAGAGTGCACCAAGGCTCCATTATACTTTTGCTGTTTCCCCCATATTGTCACTAAAATGATTTAGCAGTCTCAATGTCTCACCAACGTATGCCAGTAAGACTACTATAATAACAGCAACCATGAGCACATTTCTAGGGAACAAAGGATTTAAAGGCTAAATACAGCTATTCAACTATGACATCATGTCTAAAACAAATGTCCCATCTGACTTTGGTCTAAAGAAAAGAACTGCCTTTCATCCTATTCTGAAATTATTCTGCAACTTTACCATCATCCCTGTAAAAATTGTTGCCACATTGAGAGAAAAAGAATGAAATTATTAAAGTGACAAAAATAAGTATAAGAGAACAGCCAAGGAAGGTTATGGTATGTCATTTTATTATTTTTGTATGCTTTACAAAACCTCCATCTCTAGAAAATAAACCAATAATAAAAATAATAACTGTAAAGGCTGTAAAAGATGAACAAGCTATGTTAATACAATACATGACTTTGTCACCTATATTCTTTCAATTTTTCACTTACTGTTATCCAGGGCACATAAAATCTAAAAAGCTGCTGTTTCCTGTTGGGACTGCTGAGCTTCAGTAGTTAGAAATCTGCTCTCAATTCCTTGCTCCAGAAGCTTAAAATGAGTTTTCCCTGTAGAGAAGAACAGATTTATTTTCTCCATAAGTATGGACTAGATATGTTGGCATGGTAAATACATATTTACAATGTTATTTACCAGATTTTTGTTATTTGAGCTTACATTGATGTCCCCTACTTTTCTAAATATGTGCAATAGAACAAATCACTAGGATAAAGTGAAAGGCAGCATATTGCACGGTGCCTTGAATATTGGTCAATAACTAAAGATAAAAATGTATTAAGGTTTTGTTGCTCTTTTGGAGCCCACCAAAAATCATTTTTATTTTGGTAAGGCTGCTTTCTAAAACATTTAATTCTGTGTGTAGTATGATTTTTCTAATCTGTGGTGAATTTACCAACAGATACTGTAGGTATGTGTCTATAAGGAGCCCTGTAAGGCTGGGTTCACATTTGTCCGGCATCTGTCCGGCAGCCTAGCTCTCGATGCAACTGATGCCACAACTGATGGCAAGCTGTCATCAGTTGTATGGCATCCGGCGTTGTTTGCAGTGTGGGGCTCTCCATCAAGTCCAACCATCTAGTGTAAAAATTTAAATGCTGGATGAATTTGAACTGCCCCATTCGAATGAATGGTATCAGTTCTACCATCAGTTTCTCTCCGATGCATGTCAGAGGGAAACTGTGCCGGACGCCTGATATATGTGAACCCAGCCTAAAGAGGATACCCGGTAAAGGGAAATTAACAGATGAAACTCATCTGAGTATATTGCATCCTTAAGTGTTGTGAGATGACACCAAAGGGGAAGAAGGCGGCAGAGAATTTTAGATGACACATGTTCTGGTATAATTGTATTTTAAAGAAGGATACAAAGAATGAAAATCATATTTATAAAGCTTCTTCCCTGCTTTTCTGTCCAGAGTCTCAGTCCAGAGAGGGTTGTAGTCTCAGACCCACTGCAAGTAATAGCCTAGCTTGCTAAAGAGTACATTCACACGGGAGGATGTTTTGTGAGTTTTCCCCTGCAGGTTTTGGCCATAGTGGATTTTTCGCTTCAAAATATCCACAGCAGACCCCACTGAAGTCAATGTAATCTGGTCATCAAGATCCCATTTAAGTCTGCAGGAAACTTGCAAAAGATCTGCCCATATGAATCAGAGGAGTAAAACATGTACCATTTTTGTATTGATATGACTTTTTGTTAGCTTTTTATAAATTTTTTTCATGACATAAAACGTGACCAAAAATACGCTATTTTGGACTTTGGAAATTTTTTTTTGCGCGTACACCATTAACCGTGCGGTTTAATTAATTATATATTTTCATAGTTCGGACATTTCCACATGCAGCAATGTTTATTTTTTATTTACACAGTTTTTTTTTTTTTTTTTAAAGGGAAAAGCGGGGTAATTATTACTTTTATTAGGGAAAATGATCGTTATTAATTTTTTCACACTTTTTTTTGCAGTGTAATAGCAAATATTGATTTCATACACAGATCATTGCCGTGCATTGACATGGCAAAGATCAGTGTTATCGGCGGTCGATTGCTAAAGCCTAGATTTCAGGCTTGGAGCAGTCAATCACGGATTGGACGTGATGGAGGCAGGTTAGGGGACCTCCGCTCGCATTCTAGCTGATCAGGACATAACAATTTCACCATGATGGTCCCCATCAGCCTGACTGAGCTGTCGGGAAGCTTTTACTTTCATTTTAGATGTGGCAATCAACTTTGAATGCTGCGTCTAAAGGGTTAGATTGGTGCCGTGGGCTATTAGCCCAGGGTCCCGGCTGTCATTAGCCGCCAGGACCAACCCAGCATGATACCGGGACCGGGCACAGGCCATACAGGTATGCCCTGCATCCTTAACTCTTTAAGGCAATCAATTGCCAATCAATCGCCGATCGGACGCGACAATGGCAGGTAAGGAGACCTCTGCTCGCATACTAGCTGATCGGGATATCGCAATTTCACCACGATGGTCCCAATCAGCCCGACCGAGCTGCTGGGAAGCTTTCACTTTTTTAGACGACGCTATAAGCCCAGCTGTCATCAGATGCCGGGACCAATCCGGTATGACCCCTCGTTAAATACCGGGACTGGGGGCGCAGGGCGTACATATACGCCCTGTGTCCTTAAGAGGTTAAGAGATTAAAGCGTTACTGTCATTAGTAAGAAAAAAAATGCTTAAATCACTGTATTAATGTGCCCTAAGGCATGTATGCATAATAATATGTATGTGTTAATATGTGAAATAACTTTTGATCTATGTATATCTGATCGGTCTTCTGAATTCCTCTCAAAGGCTGGGCATGTTTCACCTTGAGTATGATGAGGTCCTCTCCTCCCGCATCCCCTCTCACCTGTCATGAGGTCTGCACAAACAGTTTTACTTTTGCAAAGCATATTGGCTGAATGCATGCTCTATTTAACTAATCCAGCCACGAGAAACTATATGGTGCAAGGACAGAAGAAAAATCTGCCAAAAAACTAAGATTTTTACATTTTCACAGCTTTGTAACCACAGTGCATGCTTTTTATAACCCTAAAGATGCTATGTGAACCTATATGGCAGTAAGAAGTAAGTTCATAAAATGACCATTTTGTATATAAATAATAGTTTAGCACCTTTTATTGCTTGTAACTGTGCATGTGAATGTTTCTCGTGAAGAGGCTGCAAGCTGTCTGGATCTTGTCTGTGCTCTAAGGAACAGAGATAACCACACCCCTCCCCCCTCCCCTTAGAGATGTTGGTCCTTTTTAAAAAGAAAAAGGGCCAAAAAGGCTCAATTTCCTGGGTTTGTTTGCAGAAGAGATCCCAAGTGGCTATGTTTTTAAACCTTATGTAGAAATATGTCACTCTCAAATGTGGTTGTGGGTGCAGGAGTAGGAATCCTAATCCTTAAAATGTTGTATAGACAAGACTTTGCACTCCACTTTCAAAATTGAATCAAAGCAGTTTTTAATTGCAATCCAAAATAAAGATATTAATGATGTTTCGGTCCACACTGGACCTTCATCAGACCGGATTGCTGCGGAGGTGTAAGCATAGAAATCGGCATATAGCCGTGCAAAGTAGATGTCAGGAGATGCGACCTGTAGTCGCTGGAGGTATATGTATATATGAGGAAAAGGAAAAAAGGAACCAGAAAAGGAAAATTCCCAAGAGGAGAAAGAGAGGAGAGAAGAAGGTGAAGAAGAAGAAAAGGCAATGTCATAGAACAAGCACAACGGAGAAAGAGAAAACTTACCACATAGGATGATCACAGCACCAAGGGGGTGGGGGGGGGGTAATTTGCCACAGGTGCTTTAAGTCTAACTCTAAGGCCATGTTCACACGTTTAGGATTTCCGTTCAGAAATCCACATTGGAATTCTGCCAGATATTGCAGAGTAGCGGAGTCCCATTGAATTTAACTCATAAAATACAATGCAATCCCATGTGGGCATCCTCTACACCTATGGGAAAGAAGGTTTCTAAACCAGCACAGACGGGGGTTCTTTATTGTAAGAGCAATAAAGAACCCTCATCTGCCAGAGGATGTGATCATGGTGAACTCAATAAAAAGAGTTCAAAAGCAGCCTGGATGCGTTTCTGGAGAGTAATAAATAGTGATGAGCGGCAGGGGCAATATTCAAATTAGCAATATTTCACGAATATATGGACGAATATTCATCCTATGCTCGCAAAATTTGCACATTGACTTTCATGTAAAAAATTCTTCCATTTGAAAACTCGTAATGAAATTCACATAGTGCGCATGCGAAAATATATCTCACCTAAAGAAGGGAGGGATCAGTGTTCAGTCTGGATATTCACATAAAAATTTGCATTAAAAAAGTGAATATTCGTCATTACAAATATATATCACTATATTCTAAATACTGCCGAAGTGCCAATATTTGCGGTAAAAATTTTCTTTTTGAATATTCGTGCTCAACACTAGTAATGACATTACAGGTTATAAATATTAGATTTATGGGGACAGAACGTTGATCCAGGGATTTATTCTGATTCCATATTAGGAATTGGGAAGGAATTTTTCCCTTGTATGGGACAATTGGTATCAGCCTTATAAGGGTATTTTGCTTTCCTCTGGATCAACTCAGTAGGGAACTTGGTGGACTCTAGTCTTTTTTCCTTATAAACTATGCTGTTATGTACTGTTCAAAGTTTTAGTTAAGAGCAAATTCACTTTATAGTGTACATCATTGCCGTGTGCAAAATGTATCACACAGTAGGGGGATTTTTATCAATTTGTGTTTAGCTACACAAGTTTTTATAACTAACTTAGCAGGCTCAAGTTAGGTGTATGTGTGCCTAATGTATCAAAAGTTACATGCAATGTGATACATTTTGTGCACAAACTCGTGTAGGATTTTTGCTGCAGTAAGCAAGTTTTAAAAGTGAACAAATTGGGCATTGATTTGCAACATCTGGAGCCCCCTGCGATAAGTCCCACATGAGAAATTCACAACCACTGGCGAGTCAAAGGGCAAAATCATTCAAGAAAACAAGTTTGACAAAAATAACTTCAGCACAAATATGCAAATATTGAAGAGCCAAATTTGCTACTTTTTAAAACGAGAAAACTAGTTCAAAATGCTTGATAAATCTCCCCCAGCATGTGCACAATACACAGAGCTTTACAATAACTGGCAGCAGATAAGCCAGGCATTACGAATGCCACAAATGATACATTTCCCTCTTTAACTATTTTCTGGTGCACTGTTTGGCAACACATAAGTATAACTGCAGGAGGCTGAATTAGGATTTTTCCCCTTATGATTAGATAAATAAATATGACTACAGACTCCTAAGGGTTACATTTTTGCATAATAACATTGTAGAATTATTTTACCTTACATCTAGTGTACATGATTACTAATAGTTTACAGTCTCTAAACTTTATATTATATAGAAGCTGAAGAAGCCATAATCTGACTTTATCCTTCCATACAAGATCATTATGCCACCTGTCAAAAAGTAACTTTGCAGACAATTTATTTTGGAATTAGTTATATCTAAATACTGTATGCAAGACTGGTATAATACATTTGTCTATTTTTTTTTCTACCTTAATAGAGTCATTCTCAAATCCCTATTATGTCTGGATGCATGAACAAAACATGTTCTTGAAATCTCCTTTCTATCTGTTTTTCTGACATAAATATTGATTAAAACTAAAATCAAGCCCAGAGAGATGACTTCAATCATTTATATGGACCATGTAAATTAAGGACAGTTGCACTTACTCATTGTCAACTCTAGGGACAATTCTTTCAGATGTCAGTGAATGATATGATTTCCTACTTTCTCAATGGAAAACTATATTAATTTGTTTCTCCCACTGCTGTAAAAGAAGAGTAATAGTGAAGAGACATAGATTAAATATATTTATTGACACCCACCTGGCAACATTATTACTTTACATCTGAAAATAACTGCTCTGCTTGTATGGAAAATGGACATGCCAAATACATTATATATTGATTCACATATAAAATATGTCAAATTTATGATGGCATCATAAAATAGAATTTTTTTTTACTTTTTGAAGACATTAGAGGGCTTTAAAGATCAGCAGCAATTTTCCAAATGTTCACAAAATTTCTAATTCTGAATTTTTCAGGAACCAATTCAGTTTGAAGTAGATTTGAGGGCGCTTTTTGTTAGAAATCCCCCATAAATGACCCCATTATAAAAGCAGCACAATTCAAAGTAACGTTCAAAAAGTTTGTTTGCCCTTTAGGTGTTTCACAAGAATTGGAGGAGAAAAGTCAAAACCTCAATTTTTTACACTAGCTCAAAAGTTTTCATTTTCACAAGGGGTTAACGGAGAAAAGCACCACAAAATATGTGTCCCAATTTCTCCTGATTCTGTAAATATCCCATTTGTGGTTATAAAATGTCATGCGGCCGCAAAACAAGGCTCAGGAGGAAAAGAGCAGCTTTGGGATTTTGGAGAGAGGATTTGGCTGGAATTGAAGTCGGGGGCCATGTCACCTTTACACAGCCCCTATGGTGCCAGAACAGTGGAAATCCCCCACAAGTGAGCATTTACACTACACTGGTGTTTTACAAATTTGCTGTTAATATGAAAAATTTAATTATTAATTTTCACGGATCACTGTTCGGAAAATCTGTCATACACCTGTACCCCTTGTTAACTTCCTTGAGGGGGTGTAGTTTGTAAAATGGGGTCATATGTTTATTTTTTTTTCTGTGTTTATGTCAGAATCGCTGCAAGTATGGTTAATGGTGCAAATCACCATTCAGCCTAAATTAGGGATTTGCATAGGGGAAGACTCGGATGCAAACATGGACATGCCAGGAGCTGTTGTTTTGCAACAACTCCCGACACGGCCATGTTTGCATCCGAGTCGCATTTTATGAGTGAATAAATTACACCTTCTTATACTTGAAACTGCTGGAGTGCCACTTCTTGCTTCTTTCTGGATATATATATATATATATATATATATATATATATATATATATATAGTATTTTAGTTTTCTTTTCTTTTTTTTTTGGGGGGGGGGGGGGGTTGGTAAAACTGTAATCATAGTGATACCCACTTTGTATAATTGTTATGTTTAAAAAAAAATGTTGAAAAAATTCTTACTTACTTACCTAGAGTTTTTTTTCTCCTTTTAAACGTTTTTTTTGCAGTTTTTTTGTTTTTATTGATACCAATTTGGCAAAGATTGGACTTAACAATATCATTTTTTTTTCTCTGGGACATGAAGTTCTATTATAACTTATGTTATATTTTAACCTCTTAAGGACGAAGGGTGTACATGTATGGCCTGCGCCCGCTCCCCTTCTATGACAAACGCTGAGGAGCTGAGCGCAAATGCTCAGGAGCTAAAGCCGTACATCACCAATCGCAGTGATGACCACCTTTAACCCCTTAGACGCCGCAATCAAAATTGATTGCTGCATCTAAAATGTGAAATAAAAAGGATCCTGGCTGCATGGCACTGCTGATCAGGACCACTTCAGTGAGGGCCCTTACTTGCCTCCTTGCCGCCCGATCAGTGCTCTGATGCCATATCAGGCTGGAGCAATCGAGCACTGATAACACTGATCAATGCTATGTTATGGCATAGCCATAAACAGTGTATGCAATCTAATTATTGCATGTAATAGTCCCCTATGAGGACAAAAAAATTGTGTATAAAAGAAAGTAAAAAAGTTAATAAATGTGATTTAACCCCTTCCCTAACAAAAGTTTGAATCATTTCCCCTTTTTCCATAAAAAAAAATATATATATGTCAACAAAAATAAACATAAACATATGTGGTATCGCTGCATGCATTAATGTTCAAACTATAAAAATATAATGTTAAGTAAATCATGTGGTCAATGGCGTATTTGTAAAAAAATTTGAGAATTGATTTTTTTGGTCACTTTGTTTACCCTAAAAAAAAATGTATAAAAAGTGATCAAAAAAATCCCATCAAAACAAAAATGGTACAGATAAAAACTAATGGTAACGGTGCAAAAAATGTGCCCCCATACATCCCCGTACATGGAAAAATATAAAAGTTATAGAGGTCAGAAGAGGACATTTTTAAACATAATTATTTTCATGCAAAAAGTTATAATTTTTTAAAAGAAGTAAAACAAAATGAAACCTTTATAAGTTGGGTATAATTCTAATCATATGGACCTAAAGAATAAAGATAAGGGCCCTAATTTACTAAGAGTGGAGTGTAGTTTCATTTGTGGGTTTTAATTTCCCACAATTTTTTTCCCACAGTATTTACTAAGGTTTCTCTACATTTTCCACTTTTCCTACATTTTGTTTTTTTGACACATGCTCTGATCTGTAGGGTTTTCCTCGGCTCAAATCCATCACATTTTCTGTTGAAACTTTAGTAAATATGTTGGGTTTTTGTGAAAATGTTAGGGACACTCCCCTTTTTTGGTGATCACATCCCTTTCCCCCATGGTCACACCCCTTTTCATTTTTTTCTCAGTAAAATGGAGAGTTGGTCAGTTTTTTTTCAATTCTGGTGCAAATTCTGGCGCAGACAGAAATTTTGGTGCATTGAGAAAGAATCTGGTGCACAACACAACAGAACATGTCGGGTTTACAATAGTAAATCAGGGCCAAGGTGTCATTTTAGCAAAGAGTGTACTGCGTAGAATCGGAAGCCCCCAAAACTTACAAAATGGTGTTTGCTTTTTTTAAATTTTGCCCCACAAAATTTTTTTTTTGCTTTGCTGTAGATTTTGGGGTGAAATGATTGATGTAATTACAAAGTAAAATTGACGACGCAAAAAAAACAAGCCCTCATATGGGTCTGTAGGTGGAAAATTGAAAGTGTTCTGATTTTGAAATGATCACAATGAAAAAACCCTGCATCCTTAGGCTGTTTCCAATTGGGTTTTCTTCTGGCAGTTTTTGGAATACTGCCACTGCAGTTTTTGAGCCAAAGTCAGTGGAACCATAAGGGAGAAGAAGTATAAGTTCTTCCTTTATATGTCCCATTCCTTTTGAATATACTTCTGGCTTTGGCTCAAAAACTGCAGTGGCAGTATTCCAAAAACTGCCAGAAAAAAAACCAAGTGGAAACTTAGACTTAAAGGGGTACTCCGCCCTTAGACATCTTATCCCCTATCCAAAGGATAGGGGATGAGATGTCAGATCGCCGTGGTCCCGCTGCTGGGGAGCCCCAGGATCGCCGCTGCAGCACCCCGCTGTCATTACTGCACAGAGCGAGTTCGCTCTGCACGTAATGATGGGCAATACAGGGGTGGAGCATCGTTACGACATGGCTCCGCCCCTCGTGATGTCACGGCCCACCCCCCTCAATACGAGTCTATGGGAAGGGGCGTGGCGGTCGTCATGCCCCTGCCATAGACTTGCATTAAGGGGGCGGGCCATGATGTCACAAGGGGCGGGGCCATGACGTCACGCTGCTCCGTCCCCTGTATCGCCCATAATTACGCACAGAGCGAACTCGCTCTGTGCAGTAATGACAGTGGGGTGCCGCAGCGGCAATCCCGGGTGCCGCCAGCAGCGGGACTCCAGCCATCTGACATCTTATCCCCTATCCTTTGGGCGGAGTACCCCTTTAAGGGGGTTAAAAGTTTAGAAAATGTTGCACTCAACAATACCAAATATGTTCCTTTATTTGTTTTGTTTACTCTTTTTTATTGGAAAAATTGGAAAGGGATGGGGATTTGAATATTTAGTATGAGGGGGGACTTTAAAAAAAATATTTTTAAAACCTTGTTTTTTTTTTATTTTTCTATTCCCTCTAATGGACTTATGTGAGCAATCACTTGATTGCTCATACTGAGCAGTGTAATACTATAGAACTACATAGTTTAATTTTAGACGAGTCTGTCCATGACAGGCGGATAAGCCATGGCAACCATGGAGGAACAGCACAGCACACAACAGTTTTTTTCCCGATACCACCAAAGACGCATCACATAGCTGTTTAACCTCTTAACAACCATGAGTGTATTTTTATACCCGTGCCTGGCTCCTGTTATGTGAAGCACGCTCAGGAGCTTCAAACCTGACAGGTCCAGCAACCAGGACCCATGGCTAATACCGTACATTGCCGATCGGGCTGATGTCCGGCATTTACCCTTAAGATGCCGCAATCAAAGTTGATCGTGGCATCTAAAATTGGAGAAAACAGGCCACAAGGGCACTGTATCAGATAGACAATGTACTTAGATTTATAAGTGATAAAATGATTCACTCTCCATTCAAACCCTCCCAACCTGCAGAACTCTATCTTGAGGTCAGGATCTTTCTCAATAAGGTGCTAATGTCTCCTACTGGCTGTTTGAATGACATTGTTTAATTGAGAGTGTTGGAAGGAAAAGGTAAAACGTTTTGAGCTAGAATTGGATGTGACAGGTTTTGGATTTGAGGAATATTATTGGCCCTATTGGAAGCTCCCTGTATGATGTCAGTGGGGTATTTTCTTTCTATAAACTGCTCTGCCAGTTCTTGAGCTTGGATTTTAAACCTGGCTTCATCACTATTGAGACGCTTTAGGCGAACAAATTGCCCGTATGGGAGGGCTTTCTTGACGTGAGGGGGGGGGGGGGGGTGATAACTATCAAAATGAAGTAAGGCATGGTGGCAGTTTCTTTCCTGTAGCCTGAAGTAACAATACTGCCCTCTATAACCTCCAACCTCACGTCAAGAAAGCTAAGTACCTGGTCCCCAAAACTGAATGTGAGTTGCATGCTCAACTTGCAGTCCATATTTAGATAGTTTACAAAATCTGTGAACTGCGATGGAAACCACGACCAAACGATAAAAATGTCATTAATATAGCGCAAAAAGGTGACAATGTATTTGGCAAAAAGATTGGATGCTGAAAAAAAATGTTTTTCTCAAATGCGGCTCAAAATGTATTAGTTCCTGAATCTTGTCTAAACCATTGTCCCTCAAACTTAAATGCATTGTGACTGAGGATAAATGTTAAGGAATCACTGACAAAATCCATAAACTCCTGGGATTTACCCACGTCAGTGAGAAAGTCTTTTATCACCCTGACTCCTCAACTTGGGGGATATGGGTGTAGAGACTCTCTGCATCTATTTACGCCAGATGGAAATTTTCCTGCCATGGTACATCTTTTAGCGCTTTGAGAAATTCCCACGTGTCTTTAAGGTAAGTGGGAAACAATGGAAGTAAAGGCCTAATTAACCAATCAATGTACTGTGAATGATTTTTCGGCCACCGAGCCAATCCCTGAGACAATAGGTCTGCCCGGGGGATGGCTCAGCGACTTATGTACTTTTGGAAGGTAGTACCAGTAGGGGGTCTGTGGAGAGGTGGGCAGACGTTTTTTTGGTAACTGTTCCGAGATAACATTACGTTCTGTGTAATTGCAGAGAAGTGACCGCAATAAACCTACATATTTGGTAGTGAGGTCACTGGAAAGGGGGAGTGTAGACCTTAGTGTCATGTAAGAGCCGATAAGCTTCTGCTAAATATTGCTCTTTGGTGAGGACTGCAATATTACCCCACCTCATCCACTTTGTGGAACACCAAATACCTCTGAGACTTTAACCACCTCAGTGCCCTGTGTTCCCTGGCTGTAAGATTTTCCTCTGGTTTGGGGTAAATTAAAGATTTAACCTCATTAGTGACTAGATTGATCAATATTTTCAACGTCCTACCAGGGGCAAGTGGAGGGCAAAACATGGAAGCATTCCCTTCTGTAAAAATGTTTTATTAAATTATCAACAGAGTCACAGGGCATGACATCACAATCAGCAAAATCCTCGTTAGTAAGGTTAATAGGATTAGGGAGATCACATAGTAGTTCTGCATGTTTGCCAACATCAGGGCTCAAATCTGTAAATACCCTGAAGCCAAGACGGCCAACTTCTCCTTCCCTTTTAGGGAGTGTGGAGACATAATGTCTGGCAAAATGATTTTTAAGAAAAAAATTTCTGACTGATTTGAATAAATCAACTTGGAAGTTCACAATATCAAACTCCTCAGTCAGACAATAATTAAGTCCCCTCGATATTAGCGACCGGCAGTCAGTACAGTATCTGTTAGGTTAATAACATTATCAATGTTGCTCTTACCCCCGGTTTCTATGACTTCCAGGAGACTCGCTTCCTTTTTGCTGAAGACCATTTTCTTCCCCCTCATGCCACCCCATTGGGTCCTCTTCCTAAAGGAGCAGTGGCTCCCTGTGGGCCAGAGGGTTATCCTGGACTGGATATCTGGGGTCGACTTTGATCCTCCGATGCGCTCAAATTGGAATCAGCTGTCCACAAGTCCTGGGATTCTTTCTTAATTGAACGGGTGCATATTTTCTGTTGTCTACGGCTTCCCCAGTCAAAGATCCGATCGTTAGCGTAGTCGGTCTTGTCCTGTATAAATTTGTCTCTTTTTCGATCCTTAATCTCTGCCTGCGTTGCAAGCAGCTTTTTATTGACGTATAGTGTCGAAATAAATCTCCCAACAATCTCGTGTGCAATTCGGTTTTCGCTTTACACAGCATCACAGTAGTTTGCTCATATTCAGATTTGACATTACTGGTAAGAGGCACAGTGTGCCAAATCCCCAAATCCACTCAAAAATTTCCCTCTGCCACCGGGGTAGAGTGGTCCACATTTGAGGGGACTCCAGCGCTGCAGAACACAGCCTCATGCACGCACAGGATTACAATTAAGAGACTATCTATATCTCACTCACCAATCTTTATCCCTGTGCCGCCAGGGTAGAGTGGGATACACACAAGAAACCAGCACCGCAGAGAGCATTGTTTTTAACCCCTTACAAACACGCTGCTGCATGCAATATCCTGACCAGATACGAGCTATACAGAGACATTGCTACTCAGGCTAATCAACCATACAAGGCGCAATCTTCATACATACATCTTATAGATGCACTACAGACTATTTGCCACACTGGGATACTAGCACTTTTTTACCCTGTATATTATATGTCTATTTTACTTTATTTCATTGTATGAATATTTTATACATTCACTACCTTGCTTATCGTGGTGATTCCGATGTAAGGGCCCTACAAAGGACACCACAAGCACTATCATTGTAATAATAAATTGTTTTACATAAATTTACTGGATCTACATCATTTTTTACATTTATTTTATATTTTTTATACACCCATTTATTGGTGACAATCAAGCCCAAACTTGAGGAAAGTGTACCCCCACTTTATCATATTCAGATTTGTTGTGCTTGAGAATGAGAGATAGAAAGTTCAATGAATGTGTCTGATGTGCTGCTTTCCATTCACTGAGAAAAATCCTCCTCCTCAAGAAATTGAGATGTATCTTTGTAAAATCTTAAACTAAGCGGGGCTCTCTGACATTTGTGGCAAGATTCTACGTAGTTTATAGACCACAAGAGGTGAACCTCTTTTTCAATCAGGGAGAGGACACAGGCTTCCAGAGATTTTGTGCTCAGTAACTGCAAATCATCTTTATTGTTGCATGACAGAAAGAATGCTCTAGCATATGTACGTCCCTGATCCAATGCTGTACAGACAATGGTGTGGTTCACTTTCCATATCCATGGAAGCAAAATAGGTGTGGAGACGTGGTGTGCTTCAATCCACAGAAGAACAACAGTCAAATGCAAGGCAAGAAGAACTAGATGAGAACCACCTCCCGTATGTCTCCTACCACAAAAAAGTCCACTGAAATGTATTGCAGAAGCTTGAATTCTCCTACATTCAGCCTACACCATGATGCTCTGCGCATACAGTCACTGAAATAACTCGTAATTAGCAGAAATAAATAGCGGCACTCACGGGTAAATGAAAGGCTTCTTTACTCGGTGAGGATAAAGGGATACATCAGAGAGGCTGGAGACATTCCGCAAGTAGAGCGACACAGTGGCTTCTTCCAGCTCTATGCTGTGATTTAGCAGCGGCGCTCCTAAAATAAGCAAATCGCACGTCACAGGCATCCACTGCCATGGCAACAGCATACAATACACATCTAGCGCATGCGTTTAGTGCTCAGTGCCAAAAGTGCTTAGTGACAAAAGGTGGAGCACAGGCGCAAGTGTACCTGAAATCCAGGCTACATGTAAAGCCATCAAAAGCACATGACATAGTAGGTTAGTGTACAACAGAAGCAAACAGTAAAGAAAATTACCGTGCAAAATTTAAGAAAAAGGCAAAAATAGTTATACTTTTTTAAAGTAGTGAAACAAAATCAAACCTTTATAAATTAGGTATCCTTGTAACTGTATGGACCTACAGAAGAGAGATATGGTGTCATTTTTAGTGAAAAAAGCACTGCATAGAATCAGAAGCCCCCCAAAATTTCCAATTTTGCCCCACAAATATTTTTCTGATTTTCTATTTTGTGGTGAAATGATTGATGTCATTACAAAGTAAAATTGGTGGCACAAAAAATAAGACCTCATATGAGTCTGTAGGTGCAAATTTTAAAGAGTTATGCTTTTTAGAAGGTGATAAGGAAAAACAAAAGTGCAAAAACGGAAAAACCCTGAGCCCGTAAGGGGTTTAATGTTGATGTCAGCTTTGACAGTGACCTTTAAATGGGCACTGTCAGAAGCAAAAACTTTTGATATGTTGTACATCTTGGCAAAACATTAACCTTACTAATGTACTTTATGAAAAAATATTATCCCTTTTTATAGAAATCATGGAAAGCATCTGCATGATCTATTGAGTAACACATAGGAGAATTACTTTTTGTTATATGATAGGAATGTTTTAAACAGTTAAATAGCTGAAAATGGTGATTACTCTAGGCTGGCTATTAGTGGTTGCTGCCAGCTGCTGACAACTGCTGGCAGCCAAAGGGTATGGAGCAGGCTTTTCTCCAAAGCCTATTTCATACACTGTTAATGACACCATGACTACACCATGTGTAAAGGGGTAACATACCTTCATGTTTTCCATAATTTAGTATAATGCAGAAAGATTAGTGCACACTCAAAAGAAATGTGTAAAGGTAAAGGCAATGGAGGAAATTTATTAAAACCAGTGTAGAGGAAGAGTAGTGCAGTTTCCCATAGCAACCAATCAGATTGCTTCTTTTGTTATTTAAAATGTCTCTGAAAAAAAAAATCTGATTGGTTGCTATGGGCAATTGCACCACTCTTTCTCTACACATGTTTTGATGAATCTTCCCCAATATCATTTAAGTTCAGCCAATCGACAGATTACAACACAAAAGAGACAAGTAACAGCCACAGTACAATACTATTGCAGACTATGCACAGAGAAGGAAAAAAATTATAGAGCCATTTTCACCTTTCAGTGTTCAGAGCTTAGGGTGTATATGTGCTGTGCTACAGCACTTTGAAAAAAAGGGGGTATGGCTTTTCAGACAGGAACACAACAAATTTACTATAGTTTACACATTTACATGTTGTCACCTATAGCAGGAATCTACGCTAGTTCACAACTTGGGTAGATTTCTACATTTATTTCTCTGAAAGCAGCTGAAGATTGATCCATTGTGGACATTAGGCATACAGGTACCCCCTTGCTGTCTTGGATTTAAAGCATCAGGGAGTACATGTACATTTCCTTAGCTTGCTTCATAGCAGTGAGTGTTGGCTACTATCAGTAGCCAGATACTCACCAGTAATGACAGCATCGGAAATCCTTTCATTGCCAGTCATGAAACCTTTATACACCGTGATCAATGCCATGTCTAAAGGAATATTTATCCACCCTGGCTAGCTCTGTGGGCAATGTGGTTGCATCGGAAGGTCCCCTTAGCTGTCTCAAGCTGTCTGCTCAACTCTCCAGTAATGCAGACTGTATCAGCGGAGTGCTGATCTCACTGTACAATGGTATGCAATAGCATAGCATTGAATACTGAATGCAATGTAAAAGTTCTCTATAAAGACTTAAAAAGTGTCAAATAAAAAAATTATATAAAAGCCGCTCCCCTAATAAAAATAAAAATCACTCTTATTTTTAGAATTTTGCTAATTAATAATAATAATTATTATTATAATAAACATATTTGGTATGACCATCATAATTATCCGAACTATTCAAATAAAATGTAAACTGGATTTAAGTGAAAAAAACTCAGACCACAGCAGAAGAAATGAGTCCTCAAAAAGCCTTGTATACTCAAAAAAATATAATTTGTTATAGGGATCAGAATAGGATAATTTTAGGCATACTGATTTTGGTGCAAAAAAAGTTTGACAGTTTTTTTTTTTTTTTTTTATTAAAGTATTACATTAATAGAAAAACAATATAAATTGTGTATCACTTTAATAGCCCTACTCTACAGAATAAAAAAAGTGAAATTTTTACCATAAAGGGCACTTCACAAAATCCAAACCCCATAAAAGTTGCAAAACTGCAGATTTCCTATCAATTTTCCCCAACATTTTTTTTTTTTTTTTGGGGGGGGGGGGGGGGGGGCAGGGGGGTCTGTACATTTTATGGTAAAATAAAAGATGGATCTATGGATGGAAAGATAAAAAAAATGATGACTTAAATTGGCAGTGTCCTCTGGCAGGGGCCACAGTGGCCAAAATGGGTGACCGTAACGGCTTACTCCGGTGGAAAACATTTTTTTTTTTTTTTATCAACTGGTGCCAGAAAAATAAACAAATTTGTAAATTACTTCTATTTAAAAATTTTAATCCTTCCAGCACTTATCAGCTGCTGCATACTACAGAGGAAGTTATTTTCTTTTTTAATGTATTTTCTGTCTGACCACAGTTCTTTCTGCGGTCACCTCTGTCTGTGTCAGGAACTGTCCGGAGCAGGAAAAAATCCCCATAGGAAACCTATCCTTGCTCTAGATAGTTCCTGACACAGACAGAGGTGTCAGCAGAGAGCACTGTGGTCAGACAGAAGAGAAATTCAACAATAAAATAACTTTCTCAGAAGCATATAGCAGCTGATAAGTAGTTGAAGGATTAAGATTTTTAAATAGAAGTCATTTACTAATCTATTTAACTTTCTGCCACTTTCTGGCACTGTTGGCACGGTGAATGGCATAAACGTAAAAAATGTGCAAACACCAAAATTTATAACATCACAAGTAAAAAAAAATCTAATAAAAAAGTTTCATCAAAACAAAATTGCTACCTATAAAACTACCGATCATGGTGCAAAAAAAAAAATAGCCCTCATAGGGCCGCATACACAGAAAAATGAAAAACTTATAAGGGATCAGAAATATATATATATATATATTTTTTTAAAAGCAGTACAATAATAGAAAAGCATGTAACCATGGCTATCATTGTAATTGTATTGACCCACAAAATCAAGTAAGCATGTAAAATGTACTGTGTAAAAAGCAAACAACCCAAAAGTTTTAATATGTGATTTTCTTTCTTAGGTTGGATTCACATATATAAGGCATCTGGCATAGAAACTGATGCTAGAACTGATCCCATTCTCTTAAATGGGACAGTTTGCAATCATTAAGCATCTCAATTTTGACACTGGATGGTGGGACACATTGGAGGTCACCAGACAAGGGAACACAGCAAGCTGAAACAATGGATGCTGAATGCCATACAACTGATGACAACTTGTCATCAGCTGAGGAATCAGTTGCTTCGAGATCTAGGCTGAGTTCAACTAAGTCGGATGTCGGACATACTGTGTGTGAACCCAGCCTGATATCCCCACACAATATATATATATATATATATATATATATATATATATATATATATATGTTTTTATTTATTTATTTTATTTTTTTTGTGCCATGTATTTTATGGTAAAATGAAAGGTGTCTTTACAAATTGGTTTCTCAAAAAACTAGTGCTTATATTGGTCTGTGGATGAAAAAAAAGGCATGCCTCTGTGATTGTGAGGAGGAAAAAAAATGAAAATTCAAAAATGCTATCATTGGTTTTACCCTGGTTTTGTGGGGTAAATCTGTCACACAGTTTGTCTCAGATGATGTTTAGAGACTTTTCATTGCAACTTTTGCTTTAGGAGACTTTTTCAGAAAGGATATACTACAGCGGGGATCAAAAGTTTGGGCACCCCAGGTAAAAATTTGTATTAATGTGCATAAAGAAGCCAAGGAAAGATGGAAAAATCTCCATAAGCCATCAGATTACAGATTAGACATTCTTATAATATGTCAACAAAAGTTTGATTTTTTTTCCATCATTTACTTTCAAAATAACAGAAAACGGCAAAAAAGATGGCATCTGCAAAAGTTTGGGCACCTTCAGAATTTATAGCATGCACTGCCTCTTTACAAAGCTGAGACCTGCCAGTGTCATGGATTGTTCTCAATCATCATCTGGGAAGACCAGGTTATGTCAATCTCAAAGGTTTTAAATGCCGAGACTCATCTGACCTTGCCCCAACAATCAGCACCATGGATTCTTCTAAGTAGTTGTCTAAAATTCTGAAACTGAAAATAGTTGACGCTCACAAAGCTGGAGAAGGCTATAAGAAGATAGCAAAACGTTTTCAGATGTCAATATCCTCTGTTCGGAATGTAATTAAGAAATGGCAGTCATCAGGAACAGTGGAAGTTAAAGCAAGATCTGGAAGACCAAGAAAATATCAGATAGAACAGTTCGCAGGATTGTGAGAAAAACAATTCAAAACCCACATTTGACTGCACAATCCCTCCAGAAAGATCTGGCAGACACTGGAGTTGTGGTACACTATTCCACTATAAAGAGATACTTGTACAAATATGGTCTTCATGGAAGAGTCATCAGAAGAAAATCTCTCCTACGTCCTCACGACAAAAATAAGCGCTTGAACTTTGCAAATGAACATATAGGCAAGCCTGATGCATTTTGGAAACAAGTTCTGTGGACCGATGAGGTTAAAATTGAATTTTTTGGCCATAATGAGCAAAGGTACGTTTGGAGAAGAAGGGGATAATAATTTAATGAAAAGAACCTCTGTCCAACTGTTAAGCATGGGGGTGGATCAATCATGCTTTGGGGTTGTATTGCAGCTAGTGGCACAGGGAACATCTCACGAGTAGAAGGAAAAATGGATTCAATAAAATTTCAGCAAATTTTGATGCCATCTGTGAAAAAGCTGAAGTTAAAGAGAGGATGGCTTCTACAAATGGATAATGATCCTAAACACACCTCAAAATCTACGCATGAATAAAACAAGAAGAGGCATAAACTGAAGGTTTTGCCATGGCCTTCACAATCTCCTGACCTCAACATAATTGAAAATCTATGGATAGACCTTAAAAGAGCAGTGCGTGACAGACAGCCCAGAAATCTCAAAGAACTGGAAGACTTTTGTAAGGAAGAATGGGCAAAGATACCTCAAACAAGAATTGAAAGACTCTTGGCTGGCTACAAAAAGCGTTTTCAAGCTGTGATACTTGCCATAGGGGACAGTACAAGATGTTAACTCTGCAGGGTGTCCAAACTAATGCAGATGCCATTTTTTGCTTTCTGTTATTTTAAAAGTGTGATGGGAATAAAATCTAACTTTTGTTGACATATTATAAGAATGTCTAATCTGTAATTTGATGCCTTTTGGAGATTTTTCCATCTTTCCTTGGCTTCTTTATGCACATTAATACAAATTTTTACCTGGGGTGCCCAAACTTTTAATCCCCACTGTAAGTTGTGATTTCAGTTGAGATCAAGCAGTGGTCAGGAATTTATGATGTGTGACTTTTCAGTTTGTCACATTGTTTGGTGCAGCTGTACTAACTGAGGCGTAATTCTACACCTGTCCTCAGTTGGCTTAGAAACTGATTGTGGACAGCTTTATTAAAAAGTTGCACATTTGTCGCACGGGTTGAAAAGTCGCACAAAAAGTTGTAACGGAATCACCATACAAAGTGGTGTACTGAAGTAGGAAAGGTGTTCAGCACCAGATTTAACACATGCGCCATGTAATAAATTTGGGGCAGGTACAAAATTTCCATCCAGCAAAGACAAAGGAAAGGATCAGCTCACCAGTTCTGCAACTTCCAACGGACACCAGCACAACCTCCCTCCTGGGAGCAGACGGATAGACTCTGGAGCCGTGTCTCCAGGTGGATCAATCAGCAAAAGGAAAAGGAAATCCGGCTCCCAGTAGGTAAAATCCAAGGTTTAGTAAATCATCTTAAAATCCAAGTGTAACGAACAAAAATAGAAAACATAAAATAAAAAAAAGGAAACACACCAACGTGTTTTGACTTGATAACATGTCTTAGTCATGGCGCTATATTCAACAGCTATAAATATTCCTCCGTATCCGGTATGAATCACATGGTATGACACAAGAAGAAGAAGAAAAAGATGGAAAAAGAAAAATAGAAGAAAGAAAAAGAAAAATGAAGAGGATAAAAATAGTAATACACAGAAAAGAAAGACAAAAAGATAAAAACATAGAAGAGAAAGAAAGAAAAGTGAAGAAAAAAAAGGAAAAGAAGGAAATTCATATGCACATTGTGCACAGTATATGTTGCTAATAGCGACAGGGATGATATAAATATATATAAATATTAAAGAAAAAAATTATATTGTGCTAATACAATGGAGTAAATGTTCACTAATATTTATAAGACAAATCATGTTTATAGTTTAGTCCTGTTGGGAAGCGGGTATCCATGGACAAAATCCAAAACGCCTCCCATCTGAACACAGCTTTACTCCAATCTCCTCCACATCGTGGAGGACGTACTCTCTCAATACAGCTAATATTAATTTTGGGAATGATGCCTGAATGTCTGTCTACAATGTTTAGTTTTGGCGGACATGGATCTAGTATGGATGTTATTGGGATTTGGTATGTATAGATGTTCCTGAATCCTGGTTTTTAGTTTCCTGCTTGTGCAGCCGATATACTGGACCCAGAACACCTGACAGGTAATAGCATAGACCACATGGTGAGTCTGGCAATTAATGTAACTTTCGATGTCATGTTTTTGTCCAGTATTGCATGACATAATATAGGTAGCATTATTCATATACTGACAAATGCTACATTTCATCTATAACTACTCTTACTCGATATCCAGTTGCTATTGGCAGAATCAATGGAAAAATCACTGGGGGATAACTGTCTCTATAAGGACCAAGCCTTGCGAGGGACAATTCTAACTCCTGTTTCTATGATCTGAAACATGATGTTGTCATATTTAAGAACAGGAAGATGTTTGTGAATTATGTGTTTTATGACCTGAAATTGATTTGAAAAATGTGTGGTGAAGGTAGGAAGAAAATTGCCATGTTGTTTATGTGTTGATTTGTTCTGTAGTTAATAGCCAGGTGGTTTTGAGTTTACTACAGCTTCCACTCTGGCTATTAGATGAGTGCTGTAGCTTCTGTCTTTATGGAGTAAAAGGACGTTCTCCTCTTCCACTTTTAATGAATACCCCCCGTATTGTCTGTGTCCTTAAGGCCAAAATGGGTGTTAAGGGGTTAATGGTCTAATTTTGTTGTACAAACTGTATTCTATATGTTATGTGGTTATATAGAGTCAATAGGATAGTGGAGATGATTGAATAAAAATAGTATCCAGTAGTGATGCTTCTCCAAATTAATAAAACTTGATATACATAAAAGTATTTGCACATTCAGCGATGCACATATTTGAGAAAGGGTTCAGTTTGTACCTGAAACATGTTGAATGTGCAAATATTTTTATGTATACCAAGTTTTATTAATGAATTAACTTTAAAGGGGTATTCCGGGCAAAAACATATTTTCCCCTGTCCAAAGGATAGGGGATAAGATGTCTGATCGCGGGGCTGTGTCTCCAGTTTTGGAAACCTCTGGATTTCCGGTGGGGGCGTGACATCACACCACGCCCCCTCCATTCATGTCTATGGGATGGGGCGGGATGGCCGTGAGGGGGCGTGATAGAATGCGGGTGCTGCAGGGAGATCGCGGATAGTCCAAGCAGCGCCCCCCCCCCCCCCCATCAAACATCTTATCCCCTACCCTCTGGATAGGAGATAAGATGTTTTTGCCCGGAATACCCCTTTACGTTGGAGAAGTGTCACTACTGGATACCATTTTCATTCAATCGTCTCCACTATCCTGTTTCCACTATTAGTGGTTTTACAAGATATGCTATCGGAAATGTTGTGCTCTGAACGCAACTTTTTCCAGTAAGCACAACCATTTAAACACATCTATACTCCCATCCAATTGGGTAATGCACTAGGAGCGCGCTCCTGCATTTTTTTTTGCTTTTTTTCTCTTTCGTATAGAGTCAGTGGCAGGGTGCATTTACTAAGTTGAAATAATGGTAAATAAGCACCTGTTGCGATGTTGATTTCCTAACAAATATCATAGTTTAGGATATGCATTTGTTGTTAATAAAGTAATATTTATTTTTGCCATTATTTTAAAATGGCAAAGTGACAATTTTTTTCTCTTTTTTGGAGGGTGATTTGGGGCCGGTATTGGAGTTGCTATTTAATGCACATTGTATTTTAAAACATTACATTTTTTCCATTTGTGACACTGGCAGAGATCATGGCACTAATGAAAAATGATCATATTTTATGTGAGTTGTACATACTACATCTTTAGGATGAGCATAATGTTCAGAGATGCTAGGAATTGGATACCAACCAGGTGTCCCCTCTACACACACACATACACACACACACACACACACACACACACACACACACACACACACATAGGGGGAGATTTATCAAAACCTGTGCAGAGGAAAAGTTGCCCAGTTGCCCATAGCAACCAATCAGATTGCTTCTTTATTTTAACAAGGCCTCTGCAAAATGAAAGAAGCAATCTGATTGGTTGCTATGGGCAACTAGGCAACTTTTCCTCTGCACAGGTTTTGATAAATCTCCCCCATTATGTATAAAAACACATGCTCATAGAAACCTTTAAAGGTCAAAATTTAAAAAATAAGAAGAAAACAAACACCAAATATATATGTATAATTTTGTATTTCTGTTTTTCAACTTATTCTTTATCAAACAGCCGGTACCCTATTCAGCATGTTCACATTCTTATTAATAGTATCAGTCTACTCCTTACAGAAAGATGTTTTCCTAATGTAAATGTCCTCAGCTCTCCTTTAATAATGTCCTCCTTTGATTAATTTCTGCTTAAGATATCTAATATTCACCTATTTGCAAGTCTATTGCCTGCTTTTAAATGTGCAGACATCTCTCTTTCTGCATTTGCTTTTTCTGATTTACTATGCTATGAATTACTTTATCTGTCAGTAGTCACTTTTGGTCAGATATCTTAAATTAAGACCAATTTGTTCCAGGTATCTGGTACAGTAATAAGCAAAGTAAATTGCATAGAAGACTTTTGTTAAAATATACTGTAGTCTTATGACTTAGTCCTTTAAGATCACACAACTCATATAATTCAGTAATACTATTTCTTACCTTGCATTTGTAATGTGTCCTTTTGTGCATATTTAGACTAAAATTGCACACTAAGCCAAACTGAATCTTCATTAAAAATGAAGGTCTAGTGAATTAGCAAGCCAGCTTCTCTGGCCAAGTTAGAAGATGCTGCAGGGTATTACTAAGGCAACCAGAGGACACTGAAGCAGATCTGCAGACGAGGCTTCGGTATCTAATGGTTACCTTAACGACTCAAGTGATAACTACATTGTATATGTTGCAGACAGGTACCTCTTTATTTCTCTTCACGTACAGTACACGATAGGGCTTGAGGAAAGGGAAGGTGGACCAGATGTACTGCGGGGGGTTCTTGGGTGCTCACACGGAGCGAAGACCGTATCGCGCTGGCCCGAGGAAGCGCAACAGCGCGATACGGTCGTCGCCCCCTGTGAGCACCTAAGAACCCCCCGCACTAAGTCTGGTCCACCTTCCCTTTCCTCAAGCCCAATCGTGTACTGAAATAAAGAGGTACCTGTCTGCAACATCTAAAGTGGTGAGTGCTTCGTTATTTATTTTCTTTATGGAATATATGCTTATGGTCTTTGCATTACGAGAAGAACCACCTGAATAGACAGAGTACCTGGAGCACAGCACGAGGCTTATTGAATATATGCACTTATTTGAACTGTCTAATAGTAATTGTGCCAGGTGGTTTCTGACTCTGAGAGGGGACGTGTACATTGTATCTGTCTTTGTTCACATTATGCAGTTCAGTTTGAAATTGAAGTGTATACATCCCTATTCTTTTGTATGTCATATAAGCAGCAAAAGGAATTTATCAATGACCTTTGGCTTCATTTTGGTGAAAATATTTTGCATATTTTTTCACATGCGCTGTTTAGTGCAAACATTTAGCAAATTTTAAACATCTCTGTGTCTCAAGTGCTGCTTGCAAAACTGTTGTAATAGACAATTTTCACTGGTTGTGCATGCAGTGCTCAGAAATTTATGAGGTGTAAATTTCACAATATACAATGCAAAGCACAGACAAGTGTGCAAATTTACATAACCCAAAGCAGAGCTTTAGAAAAAGGCTTTCCCATACATTTTCAATCTCAGAGCCTTCTTTAGTGTACTTGTGCAAAATTTACCACCCATCGTGCAAACTTTTAATAAATTCAAGGCAAAAACTAGCACTGGGAAAAGCAATTATACACATGGACCAATGATAAATCCTCCTCCTCGTATGGTGTTTACAATATTGGTCAATCATTCAAAATAATTCTTAAAAGGGTTATACAAAATTCACTATGTAGCTAATAAGCTAAAGCTGAAATATAATTTTTGGCCTTTTTTTATTTAAAAAAAATATATGAAATTTGCTAGGGCAGTGTGTTTGTCAGCCAAAGTGTTAGTTACCACTGATGCCATCCGTTTACCTATAGCTTTACATGCTGCAATAACTTACAGTTTTAAAGTACTTGGATATATTGTTAGGTGACAGCACTATAAAGGGCTTTTAGACCTTTTAGTATATACATATGTTTTAGGGTTATTTCTAAGGTCTGGATTCCCTTGAACTTATTTGGTCCACAGCAAAATTTTTTCCAAAATTTGGCAAACCTACCATACCTCACTTTTAGAAAGTAATCTTATATCTACAATGATACATAAAAATGTAAGCAATTTCACAGAAATGATAGTCTTAGCCCATTTTTTCAACTCTACCTTGGCCACTTGTTTAGTTTAGGAGTCCCATATCAAATTAATTAGAGTCCACCATTGACAGTAGATGCTGCAGAGAGTTTACATTGTCATATTCCAGCATCCCTTAACCCCTTAAAGATGCAGGGTTTTTCCGTTTTTGCATTTTCATTTTTTTCCTCATCACCTTCTAAAAATCATTTGAAGAAAAAAATTCCATCTAGCAAATTTTGGGGGCCTCCGTTTCTACGCAGTACACCTTATCTTTATTCTGTACGTCCATACAATTAAAATGATACCCTATTTATATAGGTTTGATTTTGTTGTACTTCTAAAAAAAATCATAACTACATGCAGGACAATGTATACATTTCAAATTGTCATCTTCTGACCCCTATAACTTTTTATTTTTCAGCCTACGGGATGGTATGAGTGTTCACTTTTTGCGCCGTGATCTGAAGTTTTCATCAGTACCATTTTTATATTGATCAGATTTTTTGATCACTTTTTATTAATTTTTTCAAAACTGACCAAAAATATGCTATTTTGCGCGTACGCCATTGACCGTGCTGTTCAATTAACAATATATTTTTATAGTTTAGACAATTCCACATGCGGCAATACCACATATGTTTATTTTTATTTACACAGTTTTATTTTTTTAAATGGGAAAAGGGGGGATTCTTACTTTTATTAGGGAAGGCGTTAAATGATCTTTATTTACTTTTTTTTACACTTTTTTTTACACTTTTTTTTTTGCAGTGTTATAGCCCTCCTTGGTGGCTACTTCACTGAACATAAAGATTTCATACACAGATCATTGCCGTGCATTGACACAGCAAAGATCAGTGTAATTGGCGGTTGATTGCTCAATCCTGGATTTCAGGCTTGGAGCAATCAATCGCTGATCGCACCCGACGGAGGCAGGTGTGGGGACCTCCGCTCCCATTCTAGCTGATTGAGACATTGAGATTTTACCGCAATGGTCCCGATCAGCCCTACTGAGGAGCCGGGTTAATAGCACGCGGCACAATGATTGGTGCCACACGCTATTAGCCCAGGGTCCCGGCAGTCATTAACCGCCGGGATCAACCTGGTATGACGCGGGGTCACGGAGACCGGGACCGGGCACAGGTACACCCTGCGTCATTAAGAGGTTAAAGGGGTACTCCACTGGAAAACATTTTTTTTTAAATCAACGGGGGCCAGAAAGTTAAACAGATTTGTAAATTACTTCTATTTAAAAATATTAATACTTCCAGTACTTATCAGATGCAGTATGATCCACAGGAAGTTCTTTCTTTTTTAATTTACTTTCTGTTTGACCACAGTGCTCACTGCTGACACTGCTGACCATTTTAGGAACTGTCCAGAGCAGGAGCAAATTCCCATAGCAAACCTCTCCTACTCTGGACAGTTCCTAAAATTGACAGATGTGTCAGCAGAGAGCACTGTGGTCAGACAGAAAGGAAACTCAAAAAGAAAAGAACTACCTCACAAATACTGAAAGGATTAAGATTTTTTAAAATAAGTCATTTACAAATCTGTTTAACTTTCTGGTACCAGTTGATTTAAAAAAGAATGCTTTCCAGTGGAGTACTCCTTTAAAGTAATAATAACAATTGTAACAAAATGTATAAAACAGTTTAGAACAATCATTGCAACTGTTTATACTAGTTCAAAATAGGAAACTAGTTATTTATAAATTAGCAGAGCATACTGTAAGTATAAGTATTTAACAATGTTTAAATGAGATACATTATATTATCTTGCTATTATATCAATGTAGATATTTTCAACCGTCCACAAAAGAAGATTATGATCATGTTTTTGGGATACTTTGCTAGTACTTTGCTAGTTGTCCGGATATCTGATAAAAGGTATTCCAATGTATAATACAGAGTACCAACAGGGCCTGTTTCCTTAAATGCTCCAAACATAGTTTACAAGTAACCACATATATTTCCAGAATGTATTTTTACAAATATCAATGCTTCTCCTTTCTATTAGTAGCTGATTGATTTATGTAGATCAACTTACCATGCTCTGATTGGTTAGCCTTGCTCTGACATTTGCAGCATGGTGCAGATTATCTCTTATGCTCTGTACGTTTAAACCCTTTAGTACTTGCATTTTTCCAATACCTTCTTCTAGTCCAATTGTATTTTGGATCATTGTTGTGCTGTTCGTGTTCCTATTTTTTTGTATTTGATGTTGTTTCTACCAGTTTGATCTTTATCTCTGGGTCTGGGTCTCTGGGGTCATACAGTAGATTCATCCTGTTTGTTTTAGCTTTACTTTTGCAGATTAGGGTTTTCTTCCAGAGATAGTAATGGTCATTAGTGGCCAGTGTTCAGATCAGAGCTAAAAAAAAAATCCAATTGGTTTGTTAACATTTTTGTAATTTGTTTCTGTTTGTCATCCATCAGCTTTTATACCTAACTGCCATCTTTGTCATTCATGTGTGTCATCATCTGTTTCCATCATCATTCAACTTCATCTACTGGTAAGTTCATATTCTTGTATCACCTGCTTACATTCATACAGACTTTTATATATACTGTATTTGTTCTGCCAATTGTCTGTTTTTAAGTTGTAATACAATTTGGAAGTATGCCAGTGTCTTGCGGCCAGGCAGCATTGTTACACACACACACACACACACACACACACACACACTTATCCAATTCCATGAGTGTGGTGCCAGCACCCTAGACCTGATCAGAGTTCATACAATATAGATAGTAATGGTAAAGTGGTACTGCCTAATGCACCCTTAAATGGTAAAGTGCACTGCCTAATGCACCCTTAAAAAGTTGCATTTTTTTAAAATTTCATTTTAACCCTACAAATAATTTTTTGGGGCCTTATCATAGATTTACTGGTAAAATTTGTGATGTCATGGCTTTTCACCCATGGGTGGAAAATTGAAAGAGTCAAGAATTTTAAAAGGCCAGGAGGGAAAAAAGAACTAAATGCAAATTTGAAAAAAATAATTGCATCATTAAAGGGGTACTCAACTGGAAAAAAAAAATTTTAATCAACTGAAAGTTAAACAGATTTGTAAATTAAAATACACCATAAGACAAGAATGAAGACAGGGACACTCACGATTTTCTCTTGTTCGGACTTTATTCAGGAGGGTGTTACAGCAGCAGGGACGCCAGGTAGGTGTTAAATTGCATCAGACCAGCACTGAATGGGATCCATGATGGTAATAGCTATTTCGCGCCGATCCCGGCACAAAATAGCTATTACCATCATGGCTCCTGTTTCATTACATGATCAGGTTCCTCATATGCACAAATACCACTAGTGCTGACTACTCTCTCTTTCGATTAAAAAATTTGTAAATTTGTTGTATTGAAAAATCTTAATCCTTCCAATACTTATCAGCTGATGTTATGATCCACAGGAAGTTCTTTTCTTTTTGTATTTCCTTTCTGCCTCACTACTGTGCTCTCTGCTGACACATCTGTCCATTTTAAGAACTGTCCAGAGCAGGATAGGTTTTCTATGGGGATTTACTCCTACTCTGGACAGTTCCTAAAATGGACAGGTGTGTCAGCAGAGAGCGCTGTGGTCAGGCAGAAAGGAAATTCAAAAAGAAATCAACTTCCTGTGGATCATAACAGGAGCTGATAAGTACTGGAAGGATTAAGATTTTTTCAATACAACTCATTTACAAATCTGTTTTACTTTCTGGCACCAGTTGATTGAAAAAATATGTTTTCCAGTGGAGTACCCCTTTGAGGCCAAAATTAAGCTGCATCTTTAAATTGTTAAGCTAGGGCTAGGCTGGAAACGTTTTATAGGTCTTCAGTTGGATTTTAACTATCTAGCTACAGTCCAAAACAGTATATTAACTTGTATACAATGTGTGGACTGCAGCTGTCACTTACTAGTTGACATCAATATGTAGTGCTACAAAAAGCTAGGTCCTTATTAATCACCAGAGCAGTTTCAATATGAATGTTTGTGACATTTTATTGAATTTTTAAACAGAGGGTTAAATCTTACTTCATGTATTAGTAGAGTCATTTGTTGGCATCAGTGTAAATATTTGTAACAATTTCAAAAGTTTGTAACAGTTCCAGAGGGAAAAAAAGAGGAATTCTTTACAAATCCACAAAGCAGTTTATTACTTATTTTTCCTGTAGTCCTTTAATCCCGAGTAAGCTACACTGCATGCAGAATAGATTTTACTTCCACTACTTTCAGCAGCACTTCAACACATCATTGAGCTCTGAAAAGATCAAAGCAGGCAATGGAGCAGAGCAGACAACAGAAGCTCCATTGAACAGGAGAGCCATGATCCAAGCATACCAGCAAGACTAGAGCAAAAAGAAAATGCCCAGTACTGCACAAACAGAAAAGCAAAAATCCAGACAGACCTAGTCAGGTGTCAGCCACCCAATCTCATTTAGAAGCTACGGAGACTAGTGTTCACGCTGAACAGGGAGCCTGGGTGTTCCATCACGTTGTTACATGTCCATTTCTGAACATTTTACTCTTTTTAAGGAAGCTTGTATAAAGGCTTGTATTTTGCAGGATAATTTTTGACTAACTTTTATTGATACCCTTTTGGGGTACATCTGACATGTGATTACTTTTTATTCAATTGTTTTGGAACAAAAAATAAACAAAACATTTCTCACTTTTTTATGGTAATGTTTGCAGTAATTTTTTTTACTTATTTTTTTTTTCTTATTTTCTTTTAAAGGACACTTTATTCAACTTTTTAAACACTATTTATTAGTACCACTAGAGGACCTGGCCATGCAATGATTTTATACACTGCACCACTTCTATATCTAAGGCCCTGTCACTGGCTGAGACTAATAGTAATGCTAGGAGACCATCTACAGTTAAAAAGGTGCACTTGTAGACTTTGTCAAGATGTTGAAAATAGGTAATTGAAAGACCATTAATGAAAAAAAAACCAGAAAGGATTACCAAATTACATCAAGATAGAAATCCAACACAGACGCCATGATTTGTCAATATGCCTAAAAACCCAAACTTTCTGGTTTTCGCCCATAACAACCAATCAAAGCTTTCAAATCTTAATGAGCTCCAGTAAAATAAAAGCTGAGCTGTAATTGGTTGTTATGGGCAAAATGAGTGTGGCAAAATATTTTGGTTGTTATCAGTCATCTATGTATAAAATTTGAGGCAGAATGTATGAGTGAAACAAGAAAGATAATAAAGTAGTCAGGGGGATCCCTGATGGATATATATATATATATATATATATATATATATATATATATATATATATATATATTTCTGTTATTTTTGTCATTACGGTCCAAGCAACTTATAAAAAATTCTAACACATGGAATACCCCTTTTCTTCAGAAAATTCATATAAACTTAATAACATGACCTGGGGCTCAATCCATTTCATAACTTATGATGTAAATTAGAAAACTGGTTCATGACAAAACTCCAACCTGCAAAGCTGATCTGTCAACCACTCTTCCAGATAGTTGGACCATGTAGTACATTGTTTATCATTAGCAAAGATCATGCCTTCAAAAATTCAGGCTGTCATAAAAGCCCACGGAAGATCATGGAAGTTGTATACCGTGTCTAGGGATCCCCTTTAAACAAGTATAAACAAAAAAGAAAGTTTAAAAAAAAAAAAAGAATGTACTGTATGGGTAGGCCAAGAAAGACAAAAGCAATCAATGCTTAAAACAGAAGAAGTAATAATAAACTGAATGGAATAGCAATAGAAAAGCCTAGTGAAAACCAGAACTAACATCAAGAGAAAATATAAGGTTATAGTTGAATAAAAAGTTAATGAAATGTCGATGATTGCATGAAATTCATTTTTGTGATAAATCACAATTCACATTGGCCTTGAAGATGATTTTGACACTTTTCACTGGTGACATTTTGATGAAACATATAAAGATGACAGCCGTAAGGAAACAATGATATCTCCCAACTAATTTATTAAATAAAATTGCACATAAGGTAAAGGACCAGGGGTGATAGCACTTACTGTCAAAGCACATGTGGATATTTTCATTTGACGATCCCCCTGTGAAATCTTCCGATCCCCTGCTGAATGCTGTGGCTGTTACTTCAGGGACAGCCCGCTCAGCCATCATTGGACACCACTGCAGCTGGTAATTGACTAAACACCCCATATCAGAAGTAGAAGCCACAGTATTCAGCAAGGAAACAGCAGACTTTACAGGGGGATTCCTGAGGGACCAAGGTAGGTAAGTGTGTGTGTTTTTTGTTTTTTTAAACTTTTTTTTATAGCAACCCAAGCAATGCATAAAAACATCTGGAATACTCCCTTAAAGTGTACCTGTCAATTGATAGAAAAGTGTTCCAGGAGTACTCTTTAACTGGTGCTGAACCTGTCTGTGTTCCCAAATCCTGGTTTTCATAATTTTATGGCTCCCAATTCCCTTGTATATGTTGCTCACACTGCATGCAGTTCAGTAAATGGAGAGGGTGTTACCACATTAGATTATGATTAGTACAGAGCTCCCATACACTTCCTGTATTTTGTCTTGTTACAGAGACATACAGGCAATTGCTACAGGCACAAGACAGTCCTGGACAGGGAAGGGACCCTAAGTGGTATGAAGTATAAACCATTATTCACCCAAAAATATACACATTTTTCAACCAAAGTACATTACAAAAATGCATATCATCATGGTATTATCTACAATGTATAAAAAGTGTATCCAAATGACAAAGGACATTTAACCTGTTGGGGACGGAGGGCGTACAGGTACGCCCTCGTGTCCTGGATTGGGATGACTGCTGATATCTATCAGCAGGCATCCCGTAGAAATGCCTAGAGGGGTCCTGAGACAACCCATGTCGTTGATTACCGCAAATCGCCGGTCAATTCAGACCGGCTATTTGCGGCGCTTCCGAGGCCAATCGGGTCACTGGTGACCCGATCGCCTGGAAAAAAAGAATGATCAGAGCTGTCAGTGACAGCTGCCACCTCCTCTTATCCCCTGCCATTGGTCGGTTAGTACGACCACCAATGGCAGTTGGGGGCGGGGTTAAAGTTCATTTCCCCCGCTCTGCCCACCGATCAAAGTCCGGGCGGAGCGGTGGGGGGGGGGAACAAGAGCAGCGAAGGGGGGAGCAAGGCTGGCTTACCGGGCAGCATCAGAGCAGTGGCGGCATGGATGAGTGTGACCATAAAGTGCCGTGGAGGAGGCTGCAGTAAAGATCGCTGGTAGGCGATCTTCACTGTAGCCTTCTGAAAGTTGCAAAACTGCAACTCTCAGCATGCCTTTGGCTGTCTGGGCATGCTGGGAGTTGTCGTTTCGCAACATCTGGAGGGCCACACTTTGGAGACCACTGGGTAATGGTCTCTAAAATCTGATCCTCCAGATGTTGCCAAAATACAACTTTCAGAATGCACTGACTGTCTGGGCTTGCTGGGAGTTGTAGTTTTGCAACACCTGAAGTGGCATAGTTTGGAGACCACTATACGGTGGTCTCTAAATTGTAGCCCTCCAGATGTTGCAATATTACAATTCCCAGCATGCCCAGACAGTCAGGAATGCTGGGCATGTAGTTCTACAATATCTGGCCCTTCATATGTTGCAGAACTACAACTCCCAGCATGCCAGGACAGTCTGAGCATGCTTGGAGTTGTAGTTTTGAAAAATATGGAGAGCTGCAGTTTGGAGACCACTACTTAGCGGTCTCAAAACTGTTCTTCCCCAGTTCTTGCATAACTACAACTCCAAGCATTCCCAGACTGTCCAGGCATGCTGGGAGTTGTAGTTCTGCAACATCTGAAGAGCCAGATATTGCAGAGCTACATCGCCCAGCATCCCTGACTGTCTGGCCATGCTGAGAATTATAGTTTTGCAACAGCTGTAGGCACTGTTAGGAAACACTGAGCTAGAGCATGTTTCCTAACTCAGTGATTCCAACCCGTGTGCCTCCAGCTGTTGCAAAACTATAACTCCCAGAATTCACTGACAGACCGTACATGCTGGGAGTTGTAGTTTTGCAACAGCTGGAGGCACACTGTCTCCCCTTCCACAACCAATAAAAATGAAAAACTTCTCATACGGCAGTGTTTCCTAAACGGAGCCTCCAGCTATTGCAAAACAACAACTCGAAGTATTGCCGGACAGCCATGGACTGTCCTGGCAGGCTGGGAGTCATGCAACAGCTGGCGGCACCCTGTTTTGGAAACACTGCTGTAGGGTTTTGGTGGAGACAAGCAACCTCCTCATTTAGGCCTCAAATGCGCGTGGCACTCTCTCACTTCAGAGCCCTGTCGTATTTCATGGCAACAGTTTAGGGCCACATATGGGGTATTTCCATACAAAATTTTTGGGGGATTTTTCTCCTTTTACCCCTTATGAAAAGGTAACATTGGGGGCTACACCAGCATGTTAGTGTAAAAAAATTAAAACATTTCACTAACATGCCCCATACTTTTCATTTTTTAAGAGGTAAAAGGAGAAAAGGACCCCCAAAATTGGTAACACAATTTCTCCTGAGTACGGAAATATCCCATATGTGTGCGTAAAATGCTCTTCGGACGAGCTACAGGGCTCAGGAGTGAGAGAGCGCCATGTACAATTGAGGCCTAAATTGGTGATTTGCACAGAGGTGGCTGATAGTTATAGCGGTGCTGACATGAACGCAAAAAAGAAAATACCCACATGTGACCTCAGTTTGGAAACTACACCCCTCACGGACCATAACAAGGGGTATAGTGAGCCTTAAAACCCCATAAGTCTTTGACAAATTTTTGTCAAAGTTGGACATGAAAATTAAAAATGTGTTTTTTTTTTCATTTTCATTTTCACAAGGGGTAATAGGAAAAAAGCCCCCCGAAATTTGTACCACCATTTTTTCTGAGTATGGAAATACCTCATATGTGGATGTAAAGTGCTCTGCAGGTGAACTACAATGCTCAGAAGAGAAAGAGCGCCATTGGGCTTTTTGAGAGAGAATTAGGCTGGAATTGAAGGCCATGTGTGTTTACAAAGCCCCCATGGTGACAGAACAGTGGACCCCCGCACATGTGACCTCATTTTGGAAACTACACCCCTCATGGAATGTAATAAGGGGTACAGTGAGCTTTTACACTCCTCAGGTGTCTGACAGATTCTTTGAACAGTTGTCCGTAAAAAGAAAAATAAATATTTTCATTTGCGCAGCCTACTGTTCCAAAGATCTGCCAAACACCAGTGGGGTGTAAATGCTCACTGCACCCCTTATTAAATTCTGTGAGGGGTGTAGTTTCTAAAATGGGGTCACATGTGGGGGGGTCCACTGTTCTGGCATCATGGGGGGCTTTATAAATTCACGACTTCCATTCCAACCAAATTCTCTCTCCATAAGCCGTATGGCGCTCCTCTTCTGAGCATTGTAGTTCGCCCGAAGAGCAATTTACATCCACATATGAGGTATTTCCATACTCCGAAGAAATGGGTTTACAAATTTTGGGTGGCTTTTTCTTCTATTACCCCTTGTGAAAGTGAAAAATTTGGGGTAACACCAGTTTAAAAAAAGTTTGTCAATCACCTGTGGGGTGTTAAGGCTCACTGTACCCCTTGTTACGTTCCTTGAGGGGTGTAGTTTCCATGTATTTGTTTTTTTACTGTTCTGGCATCATGGGGGCTTTCTAAATGCGACATGCCCCCCAAAAACCATTTCAGCAAAATTCTCTCTCCAAAAGCCCAATGTCGCTCCTTCCGTTCTGAGCCCTTTAGTGCACCCACAGAGCACTTTACATCCACATATGAGGTATTTCCTTACTCGAGATAAATGGGGTTACAAATCTTGGGTGGCAAAATGAAAAGTTTGGGGTAACACCAGCATTTTAGTGTTAAAAATAAAAAATTTCATTTTCACGTCCCACTTTAAGAAAAGTTCATCAATCACCTGTGGGGTATTAAGGCTCACTGTACCCCTTTTTACGTTCCTTAAGGGGTGTAGTTTCCAAAATTGTTTGCCATTGTATGCCATGCTGGTGATATTTAGGTTGGGGAGGGCCAGTAACAACGATCCTCACCCACCCTGGTAACATCAGGCTGTTGCTACTTGGTTGGTATCTGGCTGATACTGAAAAAATTTGGGAACCACACACTTTTTTTATTTATTCATAAAAAAACGCATAGGGTTACCCCTTTTTTCAGAATCAGCCAGATACCAACCAAGCAGCAACAGCCTGAGGTTACCAGCTGCCCCTCAGCCCCTGGATTATAACTCCCATCATGGGCAGAGTCTGTAATAGTAGTAGTAGTCCTAACTGTCCCAAAATAGTTAATATATTATATTTCCAAAGTGCAGAGGGGAGCACAAGTTTCACATTCTCAGATGCTTTCTGACACTTTGGTACGTGTCCTCCGAAGTGATATATATTTGGGCAAGAAAAGTGCTTTAAAAAAAAAAAAAAAAACGTAGATAATAAATTTGATTCTACAGCAGAAAGTGCTCTATGGTAAACTTAACCGTAGACATTGCTATGAAGAATTCTATCAGATTTTGCGCAAAAAAGCTGCAACATTTTTCATTAAAAATACATAAAAAGCTCTAAATACAATGATAAATTCCCCTCATACTGTACGTCTATATACGTATATATATATATATATATTATAAATATATATGTATATATATTTATTAGATGAACGTCTAGGTTTGCGGAACATGTTTGAAATAAGTAAAACGATATATATATATATATATATATATATATATATATATGTATATGTATATATAGTTTTACTTATTTCAAACATGTTCCGCAAACCTAGATGTTCGTCTAATAAATATTGTTTCATATTATATCTGTGATTGGTGTAGCTGCTATGAAATGTGGTGATTCCATTCATTTTTGCAGAGGTTGTATTAAAAGATACTAAAGGTATATATGACATGGTCAACAAATCAAATAACATAGCTTGGATAACAACTTTCTTTTCTATATCACCCTATAACCTACTTTATTTATCACGTTGAGTGTTCAGGTTCTTTTTAGATTTGTTCAAGTGCCAAAGTTCATGCAAACCAGCCAAGCGCCTAGCTACACAGACTGAGACACATAAATCCTATCTTAGAGATGTGATGTTCTGGCTGTACAGAATGTGAATAAGCAAGCAAGCACTTAACACCAACTGTTTCTTTCTTTGGTCTAGGAAATCAATGATGCCGAAATAGTGGAGCTTGTGCACAGCGCTCTTGGAAGAATAACTGTTATTCGACAAATCTTTCCTTCTCTAAAAGAAAATAATGTCAGATGCATAAGTAACAGCCATCGTGTTGCTTCACTCCCTTGTGACCCCCAAGAAGGCTATCTTCAAATGTTACAGGTTAGTATGACAACTCTCAATAAAGCAGCAGTCAGTAAAAGAAAGCAAGTGTTTAATGGAAAAAGGTAAGGCAGCTGATTCTGTCATATATAAATATGCTAATATTGGCTGTATTAACCTTACAAACTGTAGAAAAGTCTAGTACACACTTTATTATACTATACTATACTACATGTAAGATTTTTAGAAGTATGATTTTTAAATTGAGTTCAATGGAGTGCAGATATGTTCTTTACTATGTGTTTTGTTACCTTCATACAAATTCTGACAAAAAAAAAAGATAAAATTGAAGGTATACCAATATATATATATATATATATATATATATATATATATATATATATATCATAACATAACAACAGATCCATATAGTTCCATTGATGCACAGGGATGCTAAAACCCATTAGAAGCCATTTTCTTTCTCTTCTGCGGAATCTGTGTGCACTCTGTAAAAAATTATTATAAGTATAAGGCAATGAGAAAAAGCCCTTGATAATTTCCTATTATCTAGAACATATTACTGCTTTCAAGGAAGGCACTTGGACCTCATTTAAACTCTTTCAATGAATTAACCATCACAAGAGAGTTGTAAAGTCTTGTTGCCCCTACCCATAATGTGCATGTAGAAGACTTTTTCTTCTGAATGTACCCTTGCAATCATTCCACTCCTGGGTATAGGTACTTCATTAAACAGCTGTGTGAACCAACTATTATTAAAAGTATACATAGCTATCACTTTTGGTCACCCCTAAGCATTCCTAAGCAACCAACAAATTTTTTGTATTATTTGGTTGCCTAACTTTTGCCAGTTACTTACTCTGTGTTGGGGCACTGTGTGTTTGGACCCTAAGCAGACACTGGCCCTCATTTACTAAAGGAGAACCGACGTTTTTTCTCAGTTATTGTGCCCAAAATTTGGATGCATCCCGCGTGCGACCAAATCTGCGCCCAAAATTTAGGCGCACAACCTACATTTTCAAAAACACTTGGAGAGTTTAATGTAACCTATAAAATGGGCGTGGTTTACTCAAAAATGGGCATTAACCCGACAAAATGGAAAATTCACTCGGAGTAATTGTGAAATCACTCTGCAAAACCGACAGCCCAGGGGTCGAGTGAAAATGGAAAAATTGAGTGTTTTTGAGGAAGGGACAGCTGACCATTGTGGTTCATGATTAAATTACTTGTTTTATACTTTAAAAGCATGTTTAACCCCTCAACGCTTTTATGATTAAATTATGTAATAGATTTTTTTTTAATTTATATATATATATATATATATATATATATATATTTTTTTTTTTTTTTTTTTATATATATATATTTTAAAAAAAAACTTTTGGGTTGTTAACCCATTAACAATCATGAATGTAAAGTTACATCCTTGTGCAGAGTAACTTTACTTTATTTATTTGGTATAATTTTTATTTTTCCAGTGCAACACTTTTTATTCCCGTGCAACAGAATTTAATATCATGCGACACAAAAAAAAAAAACACATGCGACAGATTAGTAAATCACAGGGAAAAAAAAAAGACGAGTACACTGAAAATAAAAAACCTAACCGACACTCCAGTCTTTGTAAATGAGGAGCACTGTGTGTAAGAAGAGACAGTAAGACAACACTTTATCTGTATTGGGGGCAATATTACTGTAAGTGGACACAAAAGAGGAAACCATTACTGTGTGGAGCACCATCTGAGGCACTATTTTAATGAGTATGACTATAGCTATAAGGAACTTGGGAAAAGCAGCAGGATGGGATAGTACTTAAGAGGGGCAGCAGAATGGAAAGTTTTTGTGGAAGATGGAGTATAGTTTAGAAGAATGCTATAAGGAGAAGCAGGAAGCCAAAAACATCTGCATTGGAAACATTGTTGACACAAGTTATGTCTGGAAGACTTCATCTTGGGTAGGCATTTTGGTAGGAAAAATAATATTAAAGAAGTCAGAAAAGTCGCCAATGTGTCATTGGATGTAAGTTTACTGACCAATAAGGTCTACGATGTGGATGTATAGTACCACTATGGTGGACACTTATCAAAGCATTTAGTAGTTTATTTATTTTTTTTGCTTAAAATTGTCGCAAAAACTTCGCAACTACTCTATTTTTTGTGCAACTTTTTGATTCTGCAGTGCCTTAAGCAAATAAAAAATAAAAGAGAAAGAAACTTTCTTACTAAAGCAAAAAGTGATTTTTGACTTGCAGTGGTCAGAGATTTATCAAGTGCGAAGGTCGCTAAAAAGTCACATCACATGAAAAAACTTACAAAATTGACTCCAGCTCAGACATGGAGCAGAAAAGCCACTACCAAAGCAAAAAAATAAATAAATTATTATTGCTTATGTGAAATAAAAATGTATCAACAGGCTGAAACCAGTTGATAAATAAGTCACACATATGCAAAGAAATAGTAAGGAAAAAAAAGAACTAAAAAAGGAATACATAAGCAAACATTGATAAATGTCCCCCAAGATTCTCATTTTATGGTGGTATTATTTGTCTGTGTATAGTATGCTTTTTAGTAACAGTATGGTGGTTATGTGTGGTCATTATGTGGCCCCATTGTTACTTTTTTAAATACATGAGCAAATCATGTATATATCCCTGCTCAGGGGACATAAGATGATACACAAAATACATACAAGAGATGTAGTGGTGGTATTAACTCTGCAAAATAACTAGACATTACATATAATATATAATCCACCTTCAAAAGTGTTGCTGACCTATTTAACCTCTTATACTACCCATACTGTACTACCCTAGGTGTCCACTAATCTAGCAATTGCAGTTGTTCCCATCATACTGTATCTGCTACTCCCTTGTATTGTACTTTCTGTGCCCATGTATTATGCTTCCCTACTGGTCCCTGTTCTTCTTTGAGAAGACTTTTTTATTGTATCCTGGGCAATTTTAGGTGGTTTCACTTTTTTCTAAATTGGAGATGAAAATATGTGATTCCCACAGAGCTTAGATATATTTCTATGCTGTAGAACAATAGAAGTACATTTTTTTTTTAAAAAGCGCATCTGCTATCCATTTTTCCCCAAATCAGCCATATGCATGAGACAGTACCAAAGGGTTCTTATTAATGTACAATGGTGTATGTACTTAATTAGCAAACATATTAATAATATAAACTATGCTACAAAATACTGTATGCATATCATTATTCTGAAGTTCCTGTAATTGGCTACTTGAGAAGGATTAAAAAAAATTTAAAAAAAGGAAAAAATACAACAAACAGTTCTTTACTTTGCTATTTGAAATATAAGCCAATAATATACATATTACAGTAAAGAGAGCAATTACATCAATTATTGAATACAGAACTGGCACAGCAAAATATTCTGTGTAATCTCTTTTCCTGCTAATTACACAACGGGCAGTATATTTCACACACCACGCGGACAGAAAATATTGATCTTTACTATCTTTTCAATGTAGAGATCATTATTTTTTGATTTCTTACATTCATATTGTTTATTAAAGCGTGGTAAAGTTTAGTGTTGCACAAGTGACAAGTTTATCATAATGAAACACAATTTTTTCCTGTGGACTCCAGCATAAATGGACTCTTGTTAGATGGCAGATAAGCAGAGCAGAGTCTTTTGATATCCAGAGCCCTCAGCAATGTTAAGCTTGAATTACATTTTGACATATTTTTAAAGGCTTTGCATAACTCTCTTCATAATGGCTGTCAAACACAGAATAAATGTTTCTATTCGGTGGACAATTTTGCCTGATAAAAAATTAGCATTGCCTGATACCAAAAATAAATAAAATACAGGGAATGCTTTGTCACACAAGTGATGCCATTGACATTTTTTTAAATATTTTTTAATGATTAATTGAGGCTACACGTTAGTCCAATTTTTAGACTTTGTTTAAACCATTGATCAGTCGGCATACTTTAGACCTAAATTTACTAAATTTTTGCTCCATAATTGTGTCACACAGTGTCCCATTTAAGGTGTATACCACCTCTTTGATAAAGCCATGTCCATTTTCTAACAAATTAAATCCTCTTGTTGGAGAGTTGTAAAAAGGGCCTAAAACACATCAAGAAGTGCAAGTCTTGGAAGTCTTTAACAATATATATTTTTTCTCTTAAAAACATTGACAGAACATGTATGCCTTGATACCCTAATACTTAACACACCAGGTCATACATTTATATCCTGGGCGGCATTCCAACTATGAATGGTGGGTCCCAGCTGCTGTCAGCTCCCAGGACCTCACTGCTACTTGCGGACATCAGCAATACTGATCATGGCATCTAAAGTAGTTCCAGGACTTAGTATAGGTGGTTCAGTGAGTGAAGATGTGAGTGAAGATCCTCCCAAGGATCCTCTTGCATAGTCTGCCATCAAGTAGATGGCCAATATTACTGATCAGTGCTGTGCCAAAGCATAGCACTGAACACTAATAGCAATCAAGTGAGTGCTTTTTTTTTGTCCCCTATGGGGATTTAGAAATGTAACATGAACATTAAAACATTTTTATTTGTTGTTTTTGTATTTTTAATATCAATAAGCCTCTCACAAAAAAATTTGAATCACTACCCATTTTACAAAAAAAGTGAAAATAAATAAACAAATTTGGAACTTTCTCATGCATATGGCTGACTTTAGTCACATTGCATAACAGACAAATTGAAATAGAAGTTGATCAAAAATTCACATATGCACAAAATGGTACCAATAAAAATTCACCCCATAGTGTCCCATATATGGAAAAGTATTGTTTGTGGAAAGTTTTGCGGGTCAGAATAGGGAAATTTTAAGCCCTAGATTACATTGGACATACGTGAATGCCCTTGTCGTCCGGGACTAAACCCACTAGGGCTTAAATTAACACCATGGAGCATCAAGTGACTATGAAGGAGGAGCTGCGCTTGATAGGTGGTGAGTTATGGATAATTTCAGTAGCCATACACCCACCACTAATGACAGGCATTGGCGATCTGGTGACTTAAGGCTCAAAATACATGTTCACTAAGATGGTGACAGAGGGTCCCCTTACCTGCCCCCAGCTGCCGGATCGACCCTCCATTGATTAATTAACATAAATGAACACTAATTTATTTATTTAAGAAAAAACAAGTGTGGGGTCCCCCCTATTTTTATTCTCAGCAGCGTAAGTTAACTCTTTCAAGGCCAGCAGATAGAAGTCAGCACAACCAGGAGTTACAGTAAAACAGTGATTTATATAGAGCACGGCTTTACTATATGTTGTAAAATAAGGAAGGTTGAGCTGCACAACAGCACAACTTAACTCTTTCATTCCTGGGCTGGTGCATAGTGAAAATCCCACCAAGAGGATATGATAAGACAGCCATCTATAAAGATCACTGGTTTACTCAATGTTCTTGCTGGGCAGAAGGTATAGAATGAATATCTCCTGCCAAGCCTGAGCTGTATTCATGGCTGTATAGCTTAGGGCACAGCTTAGCTCCACTAGAAGAAGGGACAGTATTCAGAGTTGTAAACTCTATGGTCATTGAAGGTTAGTAATGATATTATGCATCACTACTTACCTTTTTACACTCAATGGGTCAAATGTAGAGATGAGCACATTTAAAAAAAAGATTCAATTAGGCCGATTCGCCGAATTTTCTGAAAAAATTCAGTTCAGTCCAAGTTTATTTGTGTCAAATTGCTATTAAAAATGGCTATTTCTGGGCTACAGAGAGCCTCAATATGGGTGTAGAACAATTTGCCTTCCCGTAAAACGCATAGGGAGTGTGCTGGGTTAGAAAAATAATACTGTTGTTCAGTATGACATGCAGATTACAGGCATTGCTATTAGAATCACTGCCACACAGCGTCTGGATGTGGCAGCTGGGAGACCACATGGTGTCGCAATTGAAGAGATTAAAGAGATTTTTTTATGTAATTTTTATTTCATTTTAATTTATTTTATTTTTTTAAAATCCTTTTTTGAGGACCCATTCTGGTGAGCATCGAGCTGCGAGGCAAGTTACCACCTGTTCCAGCCCCTGCCTCTTAGTGTCCTCCTCCCACTGTCTTACTCTGTGTGGAACTGCGAATATTTCATTTAATCAGTTATGGTTCATTGTTATCGTTCCAACCTGTTTCATTGGATTATTGTGGTAATTACAGAGGTAATATATGACGACGACCATGGAGCCTTAGTCTTGAAAAGGTTACATAGATTTTTTATTAATTTAACTAGAAGATGTTAAATAGATTCACAAGTTTAATGTGCCAGCAGAATGAAGAGATCATATGGAAGCACAATGAGAGAGCCTGGAGGTGGCAGCATCAGCATGAGGAGACCATTTGGCGGCACAATGACAGAGCCTGGAGGTGACAACATCAGCAAGAGGAGACCATATGGAAGCACAATGAGAGCCTGGAGGCGGCAGCATCAGCATGAGGAGACCATATGGAAGCACAATGAGAGCCTGGAGGTGACAGCAGCAGCATGAGAGCCATGTCAACTGAGGGTTGAGTCTGAGGAACCCACCGACTATTGACTGGGGGTGTTTGAAGTCACTTGGGATGAAGTTGATGACCAAGTGAACCAATCAATCATGGCTGCTGGGTTGCTGGTCAAGACACAACTGCTAGCTGACACTGGGAGCTCAGACTTCTCACTGTGACTCCTGCTGCCACATGCCCCTACTTTGCTGCGACCTCTGCTTGCGCCTGATGAATTTAGGCCTCTGCCACTCCTCTGTGCACGTCCTGACACTTCTCTGCCTGACATACATACAGCTGAGTGCATATATGTTACACTTATGAGAGGAGGACAATGCGCTCCATTATGCCTAAAACTGTATTAGACAACAGAAACAAGTGTGTTGCTTTGTCTGGCCTGTCACAGTAACTAGGCCCACATTTGTTTTTCAGGAAAAAAAACGTACACCACATAGGTTACAGTTTACACTTATAAGAGCTAAACAATGCGCTTTACTTAAAACTGTATAAGGCTACAGAAACAAGGGTGTAGCTTTTGCTGGCCTTTCACAGGAGCTAGGCCAAAATGAGTTTTTCAGGAAAAAAAAAAGTACACCGCGTAGGTCTACCTACAGTTTACACTTATGAGAGTTCGACAATATACGCTGCTTAAAACTGTATAAGGCGACAGAAACAAGGGTGTAGCTTTGGCTGGCCTTTCACAGGAGCTAGGCCAAAATTAGTTTTTCAGGGAAAAAAAAACATACACCGCGAAGGTGTACCTACAGTTTACACTTACGAGAGCTGGACAAAATACGCTGCTTAAAACTGTATAAGGCTACAGAAACAAGGGTGTAGCTTTGGCTGGCCTTTCACAGTAACTAGGTTCAAATTAGATTGTTTAGGAAAAAAACTACACCATGTAGGTGTATGTACAGTTTAAACTTATGAGAGGAGCACTATGTGCTCCACTACAAACTGAAAAAAGGCTACGTAAACAAGGTGTAGCTTTGGCTGGCCTTTCACAGAAACTAGACACAAATTAGTTTTTCAGGAGAAAAAATGTACACCACGTAGTTGTACCTACAGTTTACACTTTTGAGAGTTGGACCATACGCTCCGCTTAAAACTGTATAAGGCTACAGAAATAAAGGTTTGGATTTGGCTGGCCTTTCACAGTATCTAGGCCCAAATTAGTTTTTCAGGAAAAAAAAATGTACACCACCTATGTACCCACAGGTTATACTTATGAGAGGACAATAAGCTCCACTACACAACCTGTATTAGGCACTGTAATCAGTTGACTATGGCTTTTCTTGCTCTCCCCAACTGGCCTGTTAGCTTTACAGTTGTTGTACAACCAACTGCTGCAGTGCAGAATTGCTGTGTAGTAGAGCTCAGTACAGTATTATTAGGCACTAATAGCAGGTGACAATGGCTTTTACTGCTCTGCCTGACTGGCCCCTTTATAGGGTTTGTCCGGTGGTTCTTTTTAATAGTTATATGGTGCAAATCATTATATTTAGCTCACCAGTTCTGTGCCTGGTTTCTTTTTCTTGTCTGGAGTTGTTTTATAGTTATTTTAAAATCTTCCCGGAAGATACTGTTTGTTATTGGCTTCCTGTGACTGGCGCTCAAATTTTTCACTCAGTGTTGTCTGCCATGTTGTGAGTGCCACGTCACTTACTCAGCTGTGACGTTTTCTGCTGCACCTCCTCCCAGCTGCCGCTCTGCCCCTCATGAATATGTTAATATCATTCAAACATTTTTTTTTTTTTTACTGATTCATTGGTTGTCGCAGTCATTGGCTAATGGTCAGCCAATAGCTGTTCAGAACAGACTCCGCAGCACCTATCTTCTTACTTGTTGTGCAACGTCCTTAGCAGCTGACTTACTTCTTACTACTACTCCCATCATGGAACAGGCTGGTTTCCATGATGGGAGTAGTAGTTCCCCGGCTGCTGGAGTCTACCGTCGGCTGTGGAGGCTACATTACTTTTTGTACTACTACCTCCATCATGGAACAGAGTCTGTTGCATGTCGGGGGTAGTAGTACAGGGGCCGAATGATTGATCACACTGGGTCTCACTTCTGACACCCGATGGGATCAGAAGTTATAAAGCAGGGGAGCGAGCAGCATGCTGCGCTACTCTGCAATGTATATACCGATTAAACTTTCATTTTTAAATGAAATGTATGCCCACGTGCATATTTTTAGTAATTTATTGGCCCCAATGTGCATAAGTTTATTCCACCCCCCATGTCCATATCCCCCCATGTTAATATCCCCCCATGTCCATATCCACCCCAGTGATCTTATTCCCTGGCTGCCTGCTGCTCCTCATCTTCTAGGAGCATAGCAGCAGCGGGGACATGTCGGGCTGCGGCAGAGAATGAATGAAGCCAACATGTCCGTCATGTCAGCTCCATTCATTCACTCTCTGCCGCAGCCACCGCCGACATGTCACCGCTGCTGCTCTGCTTCTAGAAGATGAGGAGCAGCAGGCAGCTGGGAAATAAGACCACTGGGGTGGATATGGACACAGGGGGATATTGACATGTACAAACACTAATGTAGACTCCACAGCCGATGGCAGACTCTAGCAGCCAGGGAACTATTACTCCCATCATGAAAACCAGCCTGTTCCATGATGGGAGTAGTAGTAGTCCCTCAGCACTGCAAAAGTCTGCTCAGAAGTAAGTCAGTTGCTAAAGACTCTGCACAACAAGTAAGAAGATAGGTGCTGCGGAGTCTGTTCTGAACAGCTATTGGCTGATCATTAGCCAATGACTGCCACAAGCAATGAATCAGTAAAAAAAAAAAAAAAAAAAAACGGCCGAATGTGATTACCGTATTCATGAGGGGCAGAGCGGCAGCTGGGAGGAGGTGCAGCAGAAAACATCACAGCTGAGTAAATGACGTGGCACTCACAACATGGCCGACAACACTGAGTGAAAAATGTGAGCGCCAATCACAGGAAGCCAGTAACAGGCTCAGAACTGGTGAGTAGTGTTGAGCGGCATAGGCCATATTCGAATTCGCGAATATTCGCGAATATATGGACGAATATTCGTCATATATTCGCGAATATTCGCATATTCGTTATATTCCCATTTTATTTTCGCATATGCGAAATTCGCGTATGCGAAAATTAACATATGAATATTAGCATATGCAAAATTAACATGCGCGAAAATTCGCATATGCGAAAATTAGCATATGCTAATTTTCGCATACGCGAGTTTTCGCACGCCAGTCTCACACAGTAGTATTAGAGCCTTTTTACACCACACAAGCTGGAAGCAGAGAGGGATGATCACTGTGATGTGTACTGTGAAAAAAAAAAACAAAAAAAAAAAAAACAAAAAAAACGAATATTCGTAATTACGAATATATAGCGCTATATTCGCGAAATTCGCGAATTCGCGAATATGCGATATTCGCGAATAATATTCGAATTGCGAATATTCGTGAGCAACACTACTGGTGAGCTAAATATAAGGATTTGCACCATTTAACTATAAAAAAAGAACCACTGGACAAACCCTTTAAAGGGGTACTCCACTGCGGAAAAAAAATATTCTAAATCAACTGGTGCCAGAAAGTTAAACAGATTTGTAAATTACTTCTCTTTTTTTTTTTTTTCCCCCCTTTCTGTCTGACCACAGTGCTCTCTGCTGACACATCTGTCTATTTTAGGAAGAAGCAAATCCCATAGCAAACCTCTCCTGCTCCTGATATGGACAGAGGTGTCAGCAGAGAGCACTGTGATCAGACAGAAAGGATATTCAAAACGAAAAGAACTTCCTGTGAATCATACAGCATCTGATAAGCACTGGAAGGATTACCATTTTTTTTATAGAAGTTATTTACAAATCTGTTTAACTTTCTGGCACCAGTTGATTTAGAATTTTTTTTCAGGGAAGTACCCCTTTAATGAAGCGATTTGTGCGATCGAATCGCGGCCATATCCGGATTTGTTGCAATGCTAATTTTTCCTCAAATTTTTAACAAATTCAGATTTATCAGATTTGCTCATCTCTAATAAGATGCAATAGGGTTAAAAAAAAAAAAAAGGACTAATCTGGAAAAAATGCCAGAAAAAATGCCTGAAAAATGGCAAAATCACTTCAAAAAGCAGTGGTAGTTTATTGGCAATTTTTCTGGCATGTTTTTCATGTCTAATAAAACACCATAAATAAATTGTGTGAAAACTTACTTAATGGGGTATTATTTTAATCACATTGACATACGGAATATAGAGAACATGTCATTTTTTTCATAAAGTGTACTGTGTAAAACAAAGCCCCCAAAAGTTGCAAAATGACAGTCTTTTTTTCAATCTCCCCAACAAACAATACACATTTTTTTTCTTTCATACATTTATGTTAAAAAAAAGTTTACACTCTTACAACTCTTACTAAAAAGTACAACTCGTCACACAAAAAACAAGCCATCATATGCGTCTAAAGAAGAAAAATAAAATAATTATCACTTCTTAAGACGAGGAACAAAAACCAGAAAACACAAAGGCCAAAAAACATACTTATTTTGTTATATTTTAAAGTGGTACAATAATAACAAAGCATATAAACATGGGTATCTTTTTAACTGACCCATAAATAAAGACTTTTCAGCTTTAAAAATAAAATGCACCGTAATGCAAAATCATGCTTGTTCTGCCCTCACTTCCTGTATTTGATCTCCGCAGACACTCAGGCAATAGCTTAACGGGAAGTTTTCCCCTAAAAATATGCAATTTTTTTAACCAATGTATATTACAAATATACATATAATGTTATTATCTACAATTTTGTAATTTTTTTTTTTTTGCAAACGACAGCGGTAGCCTAGTGCCACTTGTTATGTTTCAATGTGGCCCCTTAATAATAATAAAAAGAAAAAATGTGGGCGGCAATTTTTAATTTTTGCCACTGAAGAACATAAAATATATGGTCAGTTTTAGAAAGGAATACACTTAATGTATGCACATTGGTCAAAGAAAGATATCGTTGTCATGAGTTCTTAACTTCACTGAGCGGAGTCGCTGCTAATTACTCGCCATTCATTACATGCTGTTCATTACACGCTGTTCGTTTACTGCAGGAAAAGCTTGGAAGAGTTAAGAGCACAAATAAAGCAAATCCCTTCTGTGACAGACAAATAAGAAATTACCTTACCCACCAGTGAGGGCTTTTTCCTCTAATTACCTGCTAAATGTTTTGTGCATACATAGAGCAAAGCAAAAGCAATATATTTCTAAGACTCTAATTAGGCTCAGTTAGGATTAGAAGAATAGACAGCCGGGATTCAAGCCCGTTCTGCTGGTTGTCTTTTCAATTCATATTTGTCCAAACAAAACAGCAGCAATCTTTGGTTATTAAAAAAATACTGTAGCTTCAAATCCACTGAAACACAAATACAGCTAGTACATTAGGTCACATAATCACAGGTTTGTATCAATACCAGAGGCGCTACTTCCACTGAGTGCAACCTTAACCAGTAGTAATTGTGACCACTTATTATGTTCATAGAGAACATGAGGCACAGAGCAAAAAAAAATAAATAAATATATATATATATATATATATATACATACACACAGATCGATGAAATAGGACATGTGGCCTCTATAAAATTCTGAACAGTGATAATTTATGTGAAGCTGATGCTTTAGGATTAGGCACTTTTTAAGATGTATTGAGAAGTATATGTTGTATGCATATGTCTATGTGAGGTCACCCAGCGATTGTGAGTGGAAAAGCTGTGCAGGTGCCTATAGCAACCAATTAGCGTATTACATTTTTTAGAGGCAGTAACACATGTTTTGCTATACATGTGTATTGGAGCTAAACCATAAAAGGGAGGAAATAAAGCAAATTAGACCTAATGTCACACCAAACTCCAAAAATGATTGGCACCCTTTCAAAATTGTGGATAAATGGGATTGTTTCAAGCATGTGATGCTCCTTAAAACTGACCTGGGGCAAGTAACAGGTGTGGGTAATATAAAAATCACACCTGAAAGCAGATAAAAAAGGAGAGAAGTTCACTTAGTCTTTGCATTGTGTGTCTGTGTGTACCACACTAAGCATAGACAACATAAAGAGGAGAAGAGAACTGTCTGAGCACTTGAGAACCAACATTTTGGAAAAATATCAACAATCTAAAGGTTACAAGTCCATCTCCAGAGATTTAATTTGCCTTTGTAAACATTGTGCAACATTATCAAGAAGTTTGCAACCCATGGCACTGTAGCTAATCTCCCTGGACGTGGACGGAAGAGAAAAATTGATGAAAGGTGTCAACGCAGGATAGTCCGGATGGGGAATAAGCAGCCCCAAACAAGTTCCAAAGATATTCAAGCTGTCCTGCAGGCTTAAATTTTCTTGAAAAATTTCAGGGGTGCCAACATTTATGGCCATGACTGTATATTGAAGCAATAGTAATGGTGCACACATCTGTACTCTCACTAGTCCAAGGATTGTCCTTGATATACAGTATAATGTGGGGAAGGATGTTCTTTCAAAACTTTGTGGTGACAATCCAGTTCTACCAGTAGGAACCTACGTACCGACAATTGGTAGCTGAGCTTGTAGAAAACATAATGAGGTAATATTACCTACATTTACTTACTAACATATACATACTTTTTTTTAATAATATGTGCCATATAAAACCATAAAACTAAATGTTAATATTGATATTCCTAAAAGTATAAATATAAAGGTAGTTTTTCCTGGTGTTCTCTTGTCATCCAGCTGTGAAGGAATAGGTATTGTACAACAAGCTTCATTTACATGCAAATTACAAATAATTACATATCATTCCATGCTGCAGACTGCTGAGTTCTTTTGGATAACATCAAGCAGATAGTAGTTTTTTTTTTTTTATTTCATCCTTTAAAAAAAAAATAAGTTCTTTATTTAGTTTCATAATTAGAAAGTGAAACAAATTATTTTTCTAGTGCAAGTTGAGGGTTCAAGAATGTCTGTATTGGCAATTCATTTCATAAAGTTAAAGGGGTATTCTCATTTCAGCAAGTTATCTCTTATCTGCAGGATAGTAAAAAAAACTAGAGGATCAGAGGGGGATCCAACCACTGGGACACCTGCTGATCCCTAAAATGCAGATATGCGTGGCCAGCTCTCCTTTCATTCTCTTTGGAGCTTCCGAACACTGGGGTGTTCACCAATCATTTGAGGGCACAGACTGCTTGCATTCTCTGTATTATCGGGGGCCTCAGTGGTTGAACTCCCACAAAACCTCTAATTATCTTGCTGAAATTAGAATGCATCTTTTATTTTTGTATTTGAATGAATACTCCAATATAGTATATACCATATTTATCTGTGTATAACACACATTTTTTAAGCAAATTTTTTTAGCTTAAAGTCTATCCGTGTTTTATACATTGATAAACTCTTTCTGGCCCCGCAAAAGCCGCTGAGGTTCAATGATTTAATGTGGATGATTTAAATCATGTAACTGCAGCAGCTTCTGAAGGGCCAGAGTCCCGCTGCCGCCACCCGATTCCCTCTCCATCCCCGGCTTTCATATTTATCCATCCATGGGCACGCTACTGCAGACTCTGGTTCGAGTGATGTCCTCAACCAACGCAATGTCACTCGTCATTGAGCAGCGCACAGCGACAGCGCAGGATGCTGCAGGAGCTTGCAGGAGCATGCCCCAGGACAGGTAAATATGAAAGCCGGGGATGGGGAGGGAATCGGGCGGCGGTGGGACTCTGGCCCCGCAGAAGCCACTGCAGTTACCGCAGCGGCTTTTGCGGTGCCAGAGTTTATCAGGGTATACATACACCTACACATACCCTCATTTTAACAAGGATATTTGGTAAAGTAAAATACTTTTTTACCCGAAAACTTTTTTTTTACCCAAAAAACTTTTTTTTTTCCTTGGAAAATGAGGGTGCGTGTTATAGGTGGGTTTGTGGTATACCCCGATAAATATGGTGTTCTGGATGCATCCCCATTCCTACAGTGCCTGTTTCCACTGCTTAGTACCTTTTAGTGCCAAGCTTGACACTTGGAAGTGTCCACTCAGCCAGTCACTGCTAACAGCTGTGTCCTGACTCAAGCAGAGTATGACTGAGTGGCCTCTTCCTCAGGTCAAAACTAACACCAGCATACAGGGGAATAGTCATTTAGAAGTTTTTTACTTCCCCTGTTTGCTACTATGATTCTGGTGCAAGAAAGCTGCAGAAGAGCCATGTTTGAAGCATTGCACATTAACACAATTGTTGTGCGCAGTTTGTACAACTTCATCGGGAAAGTGTGATTGCATTTCTGGTTACCCTATCTTGATATATAATGCTATGGAGTGCTATTCATTTGTGTTCTAGAAAACCAACACCAGTAAGGGCTGAGCAGCAGAAAAGGAACCAGGAACGGTGATGGGCAACCTGAACATAATTACTTATAAAACACCGGAGGGAAACTGATGCTAGAAATGATCCAATTCATTTGAATGGGACAGTCCACAATCATCCAGCATCTTAATTTTGACGTTGGATGGTTGGACACGACACAGCTTGCTGCATTACTCATACAATGCCATACAACTGATGACAACTGATGCACATTGTCATCATTTAAGACATCAGTTGCATTGAGATCTAGGCTGAGATAACCTATGCCATATGCATGACATCTGTGAAGCCAACCTAAGAGTTCCACATAAGGGTGTATTCACACGTACAGTATCTTGCACATATTTGATGTGCAGGATTTTAATCTGCAGATTTAAGGATGCAGATTCCAATGTGAACTAAATAACTAAACACCTATTAAAATCCTGCACATCAAATATGTGCATAGTACTGTATGTGTGAATAGACCCTAAATAATTTAGGATTACTGTGTTCTTTCTGTGTATTGTCACCATAATGGCTTTTCTATACTGACTAATGTGGAATAATGGTTGTGTCCTTTATTCTATTATATGGGTAAACAATGAGTACCCATACGGTAAAGTTTTCTTGCGCTATGAGCCCCTGTATCTTCTTTCAATCATTTCATTTCTGATTCTGAAATATTTGATGCAGAAAATAACAAAGAAGCATATGCTAACAGCTGTCTGGTTCTGGTGCGGCGTGTTACTGGTACACTGGGAAAAGAATCTCAGTTATGCAGCTCATCCAATATCTTCAGTAATACCAATTTACATTGAGACTGAACCAAAATTCTTTAAATAACCTCTTTGCTTATCTCTGAGGAATGTTGTAAAAGGTTCAATATACTACTTGTGGATATGTTTTTTCAAGTGTCTGGGAAGAACATGGTCCTTTTTAGCAGCACAAATAAGTGGTTCGATTGATGGATTTCATAAGTATTATTTCAGTAAACACAAAATGTCAGTCCCTTGTGCACTTAAAATAAATTTATGGTTACAGGACCAGTTGTGGAATAACCAGCAAAAAACTTTTTATATATACACTTATCACAATTCTATATATTGTCTTCAACACAATTCAATTCTTTATGGGTTATAGCATAAAATGTTTGTGGCAACCCTGATGTACTCTCTCTAAAGTATGATAGCACAATGGCACTTTAGTTCAGTTCTATTTTGGGTATACCATAATAAAGTCATTCTTATTCACCAAGTTATAGGGACATAAATGATATGTTACAGTAGCAACCAAACACTTCACAACTCAACTGTGTACATTTTATTGTGTTCAATGTTGTTTGATCTAGATGTTGCTTTGCTGCTAAGATAGAGTCTGGCTAGGTTAGAAACATTGTATCTGCTTTTATTAATTGCAAATAAAAATGCATTTTTAAGTAAAGGATCTTCATGCATATAAAAAAAAGTTGAACTCATATACTCCAATATATTCCACATGCCTTTACGATTTATATTTTTGTAGATAGATAATTACACAAAAATGGTATCAGTCCAGACATAATCTTCTGTATGCCCATGGACATACACAGTTATTTCAATACACACATACAAATCTACTGTAACATCTTTGACAATACTGACGGATCTCTAGGCTACAAAATCAGGCATTACCCTTAGCAGTCACAATTCTGAAGTCCTAATAATGGCTCCCAGTACTTAGATGCTCCCACAGCTTATGGTAAGGATGAATTGGGAGACCTATTAGTAGTTACACATGGAAATCATACAAGCTCATAAATTGTCAGAAGCAAAAACAAAATGGAACTAAACCTAGATGTCAGTCGCATGTAGAAGTAGTGGTCCTGCAGGGAATTGTTTTAGTCTTGTAGGATGGCTCAGATAGGTAAAAACAAATGACATATAATAACATACAAGACAAATTGAAAACTAAACAACTGGGCTAGAAAACTAAAGAGACAAACCTCTGTAAAACCCCAAAGAACCTATAAAATGCCAAAGCATACATAGACAGACTGGACAGATAAGGTTACATGGTAATATTGTAATAGTAAAGCAGAATATCCAGCACCAGATATAAGAAGCTGAGTTAATACAATAACACTTTCCAAAGTTTATTTGCCTTTGCTTGTCAGACCATTTTTCCATCCATGATTTAACTATTTTTGGAGGCTTTTCTGGTGGCTTTTCTGGTTTTAAGAGCTTTGCTAGTCATTGAATGAGACAATTCATAGTTTTTTGTTTTTATTTCCATAAGATAAAAATGTCTTGATCATGTGATGATTACATAGTACTTGGCTGGTTGATGTACAGTCATCAGTGTTTCCTGCACATTCAGGCAAAACAGGAAGTAAAGCACTGTTGTGATTGAGCCTCATTGTTTTTTTATGTCAACTGGAGTACATGACTAGAAATATTGTGGGGTCAGCCAAAACCTTAAAGGGGTACTGCAGTGAAAAGTAACTTATGCATGGGGGATACGTGTTAAATCATGGGGATCTGACCACTGGGGCCACCTGTGATCTTCTGCACGGACCCCAGCTCTCTGAAAGGAGTGCATGATGGGGACAGCACACGCTTCATTCATTCTCTATGAGAGTGCTGGAGATGCCCGAGTACATCACTCGGGTCTCTTTGGCACTCCCATAGAGAATGAATGGTGCACATGCCATCCCCAGCCTGCCCTCCTTTCAGAGAATTGTGGCTTGTGCAGGAGATTGTGGGGGATTCCAGTCAGACCCCCCCCCCCCCACAATCTGATACTTATCGCATATCCAGTGGATAAGGGATAAATTACTTTTCGATGCACAACCCCTTTAAGACAAACAACAATTAAGAATATTTATTCAAGTAATCTGAGGTTCAAGCAAATATTAAAATGGCTACTTAATTTAAAACATCTTTAATAGCTTTCCATGTCTAGCAGATAAATACTGCTTGTCTCATCTGCATATAATGCATTTAAAAATGTTTTATATAAAGTGGAAGTTTTAATATTCATTTGGAGTGCTGAAACATGTATTTGATCAATATCTATCCGCCATCCATTGTTTGTCAGTGCACCTTCTCTATTGAATGAATGAAGAGAAGACTCTGTGGGTGAGCTACTTGTTTGTTTCTACCAAGAATATTTATTCAAGAATTTCATATGCTCCTTCCCATTGATTATATATGCAGTCCGTTCTGTTTCTCGATTCCTTCCCTTGCATATGTGAGATGTTTACTGACAAACGTTTTCCACAATGATAAACCAGCTTCACTGTTGACTTTTGCAGATGGTAATGTCAATGTGCAGTAAATGTCACTAGATGGCAATGCTTTATATTTAAACCTTATAATTTGCTGAAATAAGAGGAACCAATGTATTTAAACAAGCTAGTAAAATGACAATTTTTCTGCCACTTTAGACAACAGCAGTTATTTTACCTACCTCTTTAGTTCTAGTAACATAGTTCATAAGGTTGAAAAAAGACCAACGTCCATCCAGTTCAACCTATAACCCTAATGAGTGAGGTGTCCCGGTACTGCATCCCATAGCCAGAGTCCCTAGGACGTCGGGGTACTTTTGTATATGCTCCTTATTTGTGGAAGTTTAACTGTATAAAATGTATATAAATAGTTAATTATCTGTGAGAAGCGTAGCAGGACCCGTGGGTCACGTGATCAGGTGAACTCTATGGTATTTCTGTGTGAATTCAGGTAGAAAACAGACATGGCGCACATCTACAATCTTGTATAGTGATCTGATTGCTTCTCAGCATAATATCAAAAACTAACAGGTTGTTAGTATACATTTTTGATCAAAAAGTACAAGCCCACTCGCCACGTCAAGGCCACCTATTCAGAGTGGGTCCCTAACGTCCCTAGCATAAAATGGCGTAGCACTGGGCGGCGACCACCACCGCCGCGACACCAGCGTCCACGGGTTTTTGATATTATGCTGAGAAGCAATCAGATCGTTATACAAGATTGTAGATGTGCGCCATGTCTGTTTTCTGCCCAAATTCACTCTATGGTATTTCTGCTTGAGGACCTTTGGAGGTCCTTGTGACGTAATGCACTCATTTCCTTTGTGACGGTGAGTGACAGATGGCTGGACCAATAAAAAAGGCCCCGCCCCTGCCCATATAAGGGCGCGGCGGCAATTCATCTCTCTATTGGTTCCTGGCTGTTGAGGAGAAAGGATCTGCGCTGCTGTCATCAGTGAGTCTAGGCCTTAGCCTTGCGGCGACGGCTGATCTATTCCAAATTGTGAGTGTATCAATCCCTAAACACTCTGCAAGACCACCGGACCTTATCTATCCCCTAAATCCGGACGGATCTTCGCAATATACCCTGAATTCAGAGACTATTATCTAAAGTCAAGGTCCGCAACATATGTCAGTCATTGAAGTATAGAGAAACTGTTTGATTGAGACTGTTACTACTCTGTGGATGTACCGCAAGACGTTAAGTAAAGTTTATGCAAGTTTAAATCCAACTACCTTGTGGACCTTAGGTCTTTATTCTTATGCACCTATCGTTACTGGGAAGGGCGGCGATAGGCCGGAGAATCATCTCAGCATACTAGCCCTCAGCCTGGCGTCACGAACTATAGGGTTAACATTAACTCCTGATATACCAAAGCAAAGCCCTGACTGTACTATCCCTACCCCTGAGGCCTACCACATGAGTCCCTACTGAGTTGATCCAGAGGAAGGCAAAAAAAAAAACTCATACTAGAGGTAAAAATTCCTTCCCAAATCCAAATATGGCAGTCAGAATAAATCCCTGGATCAACGTTCTGTCCCTATAGATCTAGAATCCATAACCTGCAATATTATTTCTCTCCAAAAATGCATTCAGACCCCTTTTGAACTCTTTTACAGAGGTGACCACCTCCTCAGGCAGAGAATTCCACAGTCTCACTGCTTTTACAGTAAAGAACCCCCGTCTCTGCTGGTGAAGAAACCTTCTTTCTTCCAAACGTTGAGGATGCCCCCTTGTTATAGATACAGTCCTGGGTATAAAGAGATCATGGGAGAGATCACTGTACGGTCCCCTTATATATTTATACATAATTATTAGGTCGCCCCTAAGCCTTTTTTTTTCTAAACTAAATAACCCTAATTCTGATAATCTTTCTGGGTACTGTAGTCCTTCCATTCCCTGTATTACTCTGGTTGCCCTTCTTTGATCCCTCTCCAGCTCCCCTATATCTTTCTTGTACACTGGTGCCCAGTACTTTACACAGTATTCTATGTGTGGTCAGACTAGTGATTTGTACAGTGGTAGAATTATTTCCTTGTCGTGGGCATCTATGCCCCTATTGATGCACCCCATGATTTTATTTGCCTTGGCAGCAGCTGCCAGACACTGGTCACTGCAGCTAAATTTACTGTTTACTAAGACTCCCAAGTCATTTTCCATGTCAGTCGTCCCAAGTGTTCTCCCATTTAATACATAATACCAGCCCGGATTTTTCTTCCCCATGTGTATTACCTTACATTTATCAGTGTTGAACCTAATCTTCCGCTTCCCAGCCCAAACCTCCAACCTATCCAGATCCATTTGTAACAGTGCGCTGTCCTCTATAATGTTTACTGCTTTACAGAGTTTAGTATCATCTGCAAATATTGCTACTTTACTATTCAACACCTCTACAAGGTCGCTAATACATATGTTAAATAGAACAGGACCCAAGACGGACCCCTGTGGTACCCCACTAGTAACAGTCACCCAATCAGAATAAGTACCATTAATAACCACCCTCTGTTTCCTATCATTGAGCCAGCTACTTACCAACTTGCACACATTCTCCCCCAGCCCCATCCTTCTCATTTTATGCACCAACCTTTTATGTGGCACCATATCAAATGCTTTGGAAAAATCAAGATATACGACATCCAGCGATTGCCCCTGGTCAAGTCTGGAGCTCACCTCCTCATAAAAGCTGATCAGGTTAGTTTGACAGGACCGATCCCTCATAAAGCCATGCTGATATGGGGTCATACATTTATTTTTATCAAGACGTTCCAAAATAACATCCCTTAGAAAACCCTCAAACAATTTACATACAACGAAGGTTAAACTAACAGGTGTATAATTCCCGGGGTCACCTTTTGTCCCCTTTTTAAATATTGGTACCACATTTGCCATATGTGACATATATGTTTCTGTAGCCAAAATTGTAGTGCTATAAAACAATCAATATAATGGAAGCCAGGCTCTGCTGGATCTGTCATATGATGGATACCCCCTGCACCTGATGAACACAATCGCCTTATAATGGGGTGTTTGGTGCCAACATGTTATCCCTTGACATTTGAATGTTGAAATACTATTAAATCTGTCCATAAAGAAGAAAATAGTAAGTACAGCACTGTTTTCTGTAGTGGGAGAACGTAGTGTGAATCGGGTCAACACCTGAACACTGGTAGTAGCAACCTGTTGTCCGTGCTCTATAAGTAATCCGTTGTGGAAAGAAAATGAGAGGAGGCACTGGCACTGCAGTTACTCGAAATTTATTCCATCAGGTCTTGGATACAACTGTGGCGGATGGGCCGTTTCTCGCTTACATGTGCTTAATCATGGCCAATAGCTAACACACCTCCCCTCCACCCTTTTATACACAGAAGTTTCAAAACTTTATCAAAAAGTGTACAAAATCACATAGAAAAAATTACAAAGCAATATAAACATAGAAATACAAAAATAAAATCAGAAAATCACTTATTTAGAAGGTCGGTTATTCCATCTGAACAATAACTTAACATGAAAGAATAAACTTAGAATCTACGTACAAACATCTCTCTTAGCGTTCGAGTGGAAAAACATTTAAATCGCTTGTGTTCAGGCACAAAGGACCCAAAGCCTCAAGAGAGGAAACATTGTCCTTTTAACTAGAGATTATTATTTCAGTGAGGCATATTGCCAGTTGGAAGATCTAAGTACCTACAAAAAATTTAAATCTGACCCTACTCTTCACATTCAAAATTTGGTAAGATCTCTCCTCCGTAAAGGGGTGGAATTAGGAATATTTCCACTAAATTTGCTGAAAAACTTTTTTTTTGTGAGTCCTCAAAAACCATATTGGTACTGGATTCCTAAAATCCATAAAAACAAAAGAAAAAAAAAACCTCATGTTCATCCAATTGTTGCAGTCATCCTAGTGGAGCCTTTTGTCTCAATACTTGGACTGGATACTGAGACCACTTTTGGAGAGTATACTGTCTTATTTGCAAGACACCCAACAGCTACTTAAATTGCTATATGATTTTGGCTGGCAGGAACATTTTTCCTTGGCCGGCATCGACGTTGAGAGCCTGTACACCCTCATCCCTCAGGATGCGGGTGTGCAGGCTGTTAGGTGTCGATTGCTGGCACTCTCCAATTACAGTGGTGAATTCATCAACTATATTTGTGAAATGTAACTTTTTGTCTTGCAGCAAAACATTTTTCAATGTAATGTGGAGTGGTTTGTACAGGTGGGCAGGACGGCGATGGGTATGCCGGTCGCCCCCAACTTTGCAAATATTTATTTAGGGGTTCTTGAAGAAGATTAAATTTTTTTACTCCCTAAATTCATTCAAACAATTTATTTATTTCTTCGTCCGCTATGTGGATGACATTCTCATAATTTGGTCAGGAACACATAACTTTCAGGAGTTTGTAAAGTATTTAGATAACAACAATTACAACATGTTTTTCACCAGCATTTTTGATAAATCAAGGGTAGTGTTTCTTGATGTGGAATTGCTGGTTAGGAATGACTCTTTCCTGGTTCAGGGAAATCGTAACCCCATTGCCACGAATGCCTTGCTGCGGTATGATAGTTAATATCCACAACACATAAAAAATGCTATACCTTATGGGCAAATGGTTAGATTGTGCAGAATAAATTCCAGTGACAAGTCATTCCTGACACAAGCAAACGCATTGTGTGAACGATTACTAAATAGAGGTTACCCCCAGGATCTACTAGATGAAGCAAAAAATCGAGCATTGTCCATTCCTCAAGAGAGATTAATTTTTAAACCATCACGGAAAAAGATTAGAAGCAGGGATATGCATGCATTCATACAGGGTAACACAAAAATGAAAGTAGTACCAACAAAAAATGTTTTTTTACTTTTTCGTTCAATTACAGTGCCATGGAAAAACCGATACGTAACGCCATATTAAATAATTGGCACATTTTGCAGAATGATGAGATTTTGAAAGATATGATTAGTACACGACCCTTGATTTATTTTAGGAGAACCAAAAACCTCTGTGATCATTTAGTTAAAAATCGATGAACAGAACCAGTAGTGCATCAAATAATTGGTTGAAAAAACAATTGTCATCGGGCAACCATTAATGAGGACAGTGCAAATACTGTCAACATTTATTAAACACAAACTATATATATGGTTGGGACCAGCGACTTTATGTATCAACCAGTTTATTACATGCAAAATTAGTGTTGTTGTCCATGCATTAGTTTGTAAATGTGAATTTTATTACATCGGTAAAACTATTAGACCTATGTATGTTAGTTTTAAAGAACATCTGAGATCCTTAAACACGGGTATAGGTTGTCCAACATTTATTAAACACATGAATACAGTGCATCAGAATGACATTACACACCTGCATTTTTTAGGGATTACAATTCAGGAGGCATCCTTACGAAATGGTGATAGAAACTAATTGTTGCTGCAGAAAGAGACTGAGTTGATTCTGCGTACTGAGGCTTTGGGTCTGAACACACGGAGCAATTTAAATGTTTTTCCACCCGAACGCTAAGAGAGATGTTTGTACATTGATTCTAAGTTTATTCTTTCATGTTAAGTTATTGTTCAGATGGAATAACATCTTCCTATTAAGTTTGCCTACCTAACATTGTTTCAATATTTGTAAAAGTATAGAGCCTACATGTGTTATGGTTTCTTTTAGAGTAATCTATGAAATTATCCAGAAGAATATATATATATATATATAGAGAGAGAGAGAGAGAGAGAGAGAGAGAGAGAGAGAGAGAGAAAAGAAAAAAAAGAAAAGGAAATAAAAGAAGAAAAAAAGAAAAAGAAAAAAGAGAGAAAGATGAGAAAAAGATTATAATAAAAATAAAAGAAGAAAATTGGTAACACAAATAAAATCCATTTATATATAAAAAAGAAAAAATCAAATAAAAATGTTAATATTGAAACATTGTAATGAAGCATTGCATTGATTGTGCATATACGTTTAATAATCACTAACCTTCTAGATAAGTGATTTTCGGATTTCAATTTTTGTATTTCTATGTTTATATTGCTTTGTAATTTTTTCTATGTGATTTTGTACACTTTTTGATAACGTTTTGTAACTTCTGTGTATAAAAGGGTGGAGGGAAGGAGTGTTAGCTATTGGCCATGATTAAGTGCATGTGAGCGAGAAACGGCCCATCGGGCACAGTTGTATCCAAGACCTGATGGAATAAACTTCGAGTAACTGCAGTTCCAGTGCCTCTTCTCATTTTCTTTCCACATCGGATTACTATTAAATCTGTGATGGCGGTTCTGAGGGGAGACTGGCACACTTGTAAATAAAGCATTACAATAACTCATAATAAATTGGTTGTGTTAGTGGGAGGCCAATTGCATAGATCTGGAGAGGTTATGGCAAGCATTCAATTATTGACTGTGAAGTTCAATTGTGAAATGGGAAATTAGAGAATTAAACCATATTGTCTTCTGTTCCCCTGTATGCACCAAAAACAGGTACAGTACTATTTATAGTCACCTATATTCTTGAAAATGAAATGACTAGTAAGGCTATTGACATATGCTGAAAGGCAATAGAACAGAATCTCTGTCTCCTTCACTAAGAAATAGACTTTAATAAACTGACCATATATTTGTGTTCACAAAAGTCAATGACCTTGCTATTGCCCCATTCTATTATCCAAATACCTCTCATTAATAAAGGGAGCATTTGTAAAAGATACAATACATTTTATGTTGTTGACAAGAGCTTGACATGAAGTCCTAGGAAATTCATTCTAAACATGTTCTGGATAAGCAAGAGATTATATTCACCAGGGACTTTGTCCCTGAAATCCTGTCCATTAAACTCCCAACTGGATAAAAATACATTTCCATAAATTACCATGAAATCACTATAATGGATGTCACATTCTCAAGAGTTTTGGAGTATGTGATCACTGTCAGTTCCTACTGGTGCTATCATAATGCATGGGTTGGCTTCTTATTTGGGAGATTAAGCAATTATTGTCAAACCTAAACCTGAGATTCTGTCCAACAGAGTGACACAGCATAATATGTATGCATATATCCTGTAACGGTATAATAAACAGCAACTTATTTGACAGTAATATTTTTTGGCACAGATGAGTTAGTAAATTTTCAACATTAACTTTTTTGCCAATTCACAGTAGGTCTTCATTGAACCGTACCATTGGATTCTCCTATTTTATGCAAACAGTCACTTCTCCATTGATTCTCCACGGTACAAACTTAATCACTGACAAATCGATTGTCATCAGTGGTGTCTGTTTGTTTGTTTGTTTGAGAAAGGTGCATATCTATTAGTTAGCCAAAGCTTATCCCTACAACAATGATAGGAAACCATACGCTCATGCAAACTCTTCTACTTGGTTCTCACACAATGTTTTTTTAATGGAAACAGATATCACTCAGCACGGTGTCAGACCTCAGGACAGTAAACACATTATTTCTGAAACAAGATTATTTGCTTCCAATCGACAGCAATTTGTAGTTCTTCTAGTTCATAGTATATTTAGTAGCCATATGATCTCAGTTCTAAAGTATACTTGATGTTTTAGAAAAATTCATTTTACACGAGTTATTAACAAAAAATATCTGCTCTCCAGCATTGAGTTAAAGATAAAAAATACAAATACAAAAGCTACTATTTCTGGATATATATTCCTGGAGTGTAGTATCCTTTGTATGACAAGACAATGCAAACCCTTAGATGCCCATTATACTATTAATCTATAGGTAAATGACATTGAGGTGTAGATATGTGAAAGTAATGAAGATAGCATTACTCTTCAGAAACATGTAGGAGCCATGTCCCCTCCCATAGACTTGCATTGAGGGGGTGGAGTGTGACAGCACAAGGGAGTGGAGCCGTGATGTCACAATACGTATCTTGAGTCACCAGCCATAGAGCGATCTTCGCTCTGCGCAGCTGATAACAAGTGGGTGCTGCAGGAGAGAATGCGGGGGGTCCCGCATAGGGGATAAGATGTCTAGGGGCGGAGTACTCTAAAGCATACCTCCTTTGATGGGCCCAGAAGCATAATATCTTGCCCGACACTACCATGATCAGAAGACATATTTGGCATAAGTCCCATGCATGTATATGGGATTTTCGGCAAATACATTTTGTGATCCTTTTAGTCTTGGGGCAAGTCTCTGATTACGAAAAAGATGAGAGTTCGGGTGGCAACACACATATAATTGATGGTATGCCCTAAACCAAGGTACTGAGTTGCACTATACCTGTAGTGCAAAAAGTCTAAGGATAAAAAAAGTATTAGAATTCAGACCTCAAGTTATAGAGTGAACTGGGAATGTAAGTAAGACTGGAGATGTAGCTGGTTGAACAAAATAAATTATGCTTTATTTAGATAAAATATGACTGCCTGTTACGCCGAGCGCTCCGGGTCCCTGCTCCTCCCCGGAGCGCTCGCGGCGTTCTCCTCTCTGCAGCGCCCCGGTCAGACCCGCTGAGCGGGAGCGCTGCAATGACACTGCCGGCGGGGATGCGATTCGCATAGCGGGACGCGCCCGCTCGCGGATCGCATCCCAATCTGCTCACCTGTCCCGGTCCCCGGCTGTCACGTCCTGGCGCGTGCGGCTCCGCTCTCTAGGGCACGCGCGCCAGCTCTCTGAGATTTAAAGGGCCAGTGCACCACTAATTGGTGCCTGGCCCAATCAGTGTATTAACTCCCACCTGCTCCACGCCTTTATAACCTCACTTCCCCTTCCCTGCATTGCCGGATCTTGTTGCCTTGTGCCAGTGAAAGCGTTTTGTGTGTGTCCCAAGCCTGTGTTCCAGACCTTCTGCTGTTGCCCCTGACTACGACCCTTGCTGCCTGCCCTGACCTTCTGCTACGTCCGACCTTGCTCTTGTCTTGTCCTTCTGTACCGCGCCTGTCTCAGCACTCAGAGAGGTTGAGCCGTTACCGGTAGATACGACCTGGTTGCTACCGCCGCAGCAAGACCATCCCGCTTTGCGGCGGGCTCTGGTGAATACCAGTAGCAACTTGGAACCTGTCCACCGGTACGGTCCACGCTAATCCCTCTCTGACACAGAGGATCCACCTCCAGCCTGCCGAATCCTAACAGTAGATCCGGCCATGGATCCCGCTGAGGTTCCGCTGCCAAGCCTCGCTGACCTATCCACGGTGGTCGCCCAGCAATCCCAACAGATCGCCCAACAAGGACAGCAGCTGTCGCAGTTGACCGCCATGATACAGCAACTTCTGCCACAGCTACAGCAACCATCTCCTCCGCCAGCTCCTGCACCTCCTCCGCAGCGAGTGGCCGCTCCTAGCCTCTGCTTGTCTCTGCCGGACAAATTTGATGGGGACTCTAAACTCTGCCGTGGTTTCCTGTCTCAATGTTCCCTACATTTGGAGATGTTGTCGGACCAATTTCCTACAGAACGGTCTAAGGTGGCTTTCGTAGTTAGTCCTCTGTCTGGAAAGGCCTTGTTTTGGGCCACACCGCTCTGGGACCGCAATGATCCTGCCACAGCCACAGTCCAGTCCTTCTTCGCTGAAGTCCGTAGTCTCTTCGAGGAGCCAGCCCGGGCCTCCTCTGCCGAGACTGCTTTGCTGAACCTAGTCCAAGGAACTTCATCCGTAGGCGAATACGCCATCCAGTTTCGTACCCTCGCCTCAGAGCTAGCCTGGAACAATGAGGCCCTCTGCGCGACCTTCAAGAAAGGCTTATCCAGCAACATCAAAGATGTACTGGCCGCACGAGAAATTCCAGCTAACCTGTCTGAACTTATCCTTTTGGCCACCCGCATCGACAAGCGTTTTTCTGAAAGACACCAGGAGCTCCGCCAGGAAAAGGACCTTGATCTCTGGGCACCTCTCTCCCAGTATCCTTTGCAATCTACCCCTGTGCCTCCAGCCGAGGAGGCTATGCAAGTGGATCGGTCTCGCCTGACCCATGAAGAGAGGTCTCATCGCAGAGATAAAAACTTATGCCTGTACTGAGCTAGTACCGAACATTTCCTAGTGGACTGCCCTATTCGTCCTCCGCGTCTGGGAAACGCACGCACGCACCCTGTTCACATGGGAGTGGCGTCCCTTGGTGTGAATTCTGCTTCTCCACGTCTCACTGTGCCTGTGCGGATTTCTCCTTCTGCCAACTCCTCCTTCTCAGCTGTGGCCTTCTTGCACTCTGGTTCTGCAGGAAATTTTATTTTGGCCTCTTTTGTTAATAGGTTCAGCATCCCAATAACCCGTCTCGTCAAGCCGCTCAACATTTCTTCTGTCAACAGAGAAAAATTGGACAGCACTGTGCGTTACCGCACAGAACCCCTGCTTATGAGCATTGGACTGCATCACGAAAAAATAGAATTTTTTGTTCTGCCCAACTGCACCTCTGAAGTCCTTCTCGGTCTGCCATGGCTAAAACGTCATTCTCCCACCCTTGACTGGACCACCGGGGAGTTCAAAAATTGGGGTCCCTCTTGTCACAAACGATGCCTCACATCTGCTCCCACTTGTCTAACTCCTGAGATTCCACCCATACTGGCCCCTCCCAAGGCTTACCAGGATATTTTCAGCAAAAAGCAAGCTGAGATTTTGCCTCCTCATAGCCCCCTTCCTGGTAACACTCTGCTCCGTGGCAAACTTCACCCTCTGCCCCCCCTCCCCATTCCCACTTATTCTGGATTTACTGCCGTTGATGAAGTTACCCAGGACTTCTCTTTCTTCCGGAAGGAAACTCAAGAGTCGCTCCCAATGGTCTTGTCTCGTATGAAGGGACAAGCCGACAAAAAGAGGGGGAGACCTAAGGGGGGGGGGGGGTTCTGTTACGCTGAGCGCTCCGGGTCCCTGCTCCTCCCCGGAGCGCTTGCGGCGTTCTCTCTGCAGCGCCCAGGTCAGACCCGTTGACCGGGAGCGCTGCACTGACACTGCCGGCGGGGATGCGATTCGCATAGCGGGACGCGCCCGCTCACGGATCGCATCCCAATCTGCTCACCTGTCCCAGCCCCCGGCTGTCACGTCCTGGCGCGTGCGGCTCCGCTCTGTAGGGCGCGTGCGCCAGCTCTCTAAGATTTAAAGGGCCAGTGCACCACTAATTGGTGCCTGGCCCAATCAGTGTATTAACTCCCACCTGCTCCACGCCTTTATAACCTCACTTCCCCTTCCCTGCATTGCCGGATCTTGTTGCCTTGTGCCAGTGAAAGCGTTTTGTGTATGTCCCAAGCATGTGTTCCAGACCTTCTGCTGTTGCCCCTGACTATGACCCTTGCGGCCTGCCCTGACCTTCTGCTACGTCCGACCTTGCTCTTGCCTTGTCCTTCTGTACCATGCCTGTCTCAGCAGTCAGAGAGGTTGAGCCGTTACCGGTGGATACGACCTGGTTGCTACCGCCGCAGCAAGACCATCCCGCTTTGCAGCGGGCTCTGGTGAATACCAGCAGCAACTTAGAACCGGTCCACCGGTACGGTCCACGCTAATCCCTCTCTGACACAGAGGATCCACCTCCAGCCTGCCGAATCCTAACACTGCTAAGTATCTGATCAGGGCCCTTGCTACAGATATAGTACATACACTATATAATCAAATGTGGTAAAATCAAATATGGTAAAATATAATTGCATACAATTATAAAACATACACTAATAATGCCAACTAGTTTTGTGCAAATTTAAATGTCCAGTGTAATGGGTTTTCCAAGTCTTGTTAAATTCATTTGTTTCATTACACAGTGTGAATCAAGTTGTGAGCATTGCAGGTATGGCACAGGTATTTACCCGGTCAATTAGAAGGCTATTACCTGCAAGTCAGATGAATACTGTGATGTGAAGATGATATCGCTGGGACTTGCCATCTTCATGAAAGGTTGCTTTGAGATGCCAACTCTCTTAGTTGTCGGATGGCACGAACATGCGTCCGGCTCAGGAGAGAAGAAGATTCCGGCAGTAGGGGTGATGTGCCCTCCTTAGCAGCAGCGTCCTCATTTAAAGATTTGTATTTTGGGCGTGTATCACACTACAGTGGTCCCCAAACAGAGGGACTTCAGCGCTTGCGAAAGTGAAAGTAAAACCAATGTGGGAGGTTATTGCGCTTACAGACAATGATATAGATGGTGGTATACTGGCAAACAGGTGGCAATAGAGATACAGGTGTGGCCAGATGTGTTTTGGAGCATAAGGAAGGTGGTCTTATATAATTTTTTTTAACCTCTATTTTTTACTTTTTTATAACTTTTATTTTGACACTTTAATAGTCTCCATAGGAGACTATTTATAGCAATCATTTGATTGCTAATACTGTGTAGTGCTATGCATAGGGCATAGCACTGATCAGTGTTATCGGCTATCTTCTGATCTGGTCTGCTCGATCTCAGACCAGAGCAGAAGACACCAGGAGACGGACAGAGGGAGGTGAAGGGACCTCTGTCCACCATTACAGATGATCGGATTACCTCGGCAGTGCTGCGGGCAATCCGATCATGCATTTTTCTGACCGCACTCCCGCAGATGCCGTTATCTGTATTGATCATGGCATCTGAGGGGTTAATGGCAGACATCCGCGCGATCACGGATGTCCAACATTACCGGCGAGTCCCTATCAGCAGCCGGGTACTGCTGCGCATGACCCAATCATCACTGTACCAGGACGTACATTTACGCCCTGCATCGTTAAGGGGTTAAGGAGTTGATTTTTTTTTTGTTTGTTTTTTTGTTTATAAGTATCCATCACTCCAAATTTTGAAAAGGAGGACCTATTTCTCATGCTGTGATTGTCACTATCTACATACCAATCAAAATGATAGCCTGTATAAGACCACCTTTCTTTTGGTCAGCTCCGAAACGCGTCTGGCCTCACCTGTATCTCTATTGCCACCTGTTTGCCAGTATAGCACCATCTATATCATTGTCTGTAAGCACTATAACCTACCACATTGATTTTACTTTGTCTTTCACAAGTGCTGCAGTCTCTTTGGGGACCACTGAGGATGCTGCTGCTAAGGAGGGCACATCACCCCTACATTTGTTTTACTATATCTGCAGCAAGGGCCCTGCTCATATTATATCTAAATAAAGCATAATTAATTTTGTATAACCAACTACATATCCAGTCTTACTTACATTCCCAGTTCACCCTATGACTTGAGGTCTGATCATTGTTCCATTATTGGAGGTATGCTTTAAGGAACTAGAAGAGAACACTTAAAATCCCTGAGTCATGTACTCTTTTAGTTTTTTTCTTTTTTCAAGAGTAAGTTTGTAACATTGTTAAACAGGGATTCTGACACTAAGTGGATTCAGTGAACCTTAAAAGGGTATTACAGGAAAAAACTTTTTTTTATATATATCAACTGGCTCCAGAAAGTTAAACAGATTTGTAAATTACTTCTATTAAAAAATCTTAATCCTTTCAGTACTTATGAGCTTCTGAAGTTAAGGTTGTTCTTTTCTGTCTAAGTCCTCTCTGATGACACCTGTCTCGGGAAACGCCCAGTTTAGATGAGGTTTGCTATGGGGATTTGCTTCTAAACTGGGCGGTTCCCGAGACACGTGTCATCAGAGAGCACTTAGACAGAAAAGAACAACCTTAACTTCAGAAGCTCATAAGTACTGAAAGGATTAAGATTTATTTACAAATCTGTTTAACTTTCTGGAGCCAGTTATATATATATATAAAAGTTTTTTTCCTGGATAACCCCTTTACCACACATTTTATATTTAAATTTTATTGAGCATACATTTAATTACTCCAATTTTTTAAACCAAGAAATAAATGCAAGAGTCAAAAATATTCTGTCCTACTTACATACAACGCATCATGGAACAGGCTGGATGTGATAGTTAGCTTTATGAAAAATTAAAAGCATTCCCTGGCCTTAACACACACACACACACACACACACACACACACATATATATATATATATATATATATATATATATATATATACAGTGGTCCCTCAACATACGATGGTAATTCGTTCCAAACGACCCATCGTTTGTCGAATCCATCGTATGTTGAGGGATCCGTGCAATGTAAAGTATAGGCATCTGTACTCACCTGTCCCCGTCGCTCCGGACCAGATCCTCACCGCTCCCGCTGCTGTCCCAGGTGCTCTCGATGCTGTCCCGCTGCTCCGGTGTCTTCTTCACGATCCTCCGGTGTCTTGCGCATCGTCTGCAGGGTCCGGGTCTTGCTTTCCGGTGACGTTATTACGCTGCTGCGCCGGCACGGCGTGCGTAGTGACGTAATAACGACGCCGGAAAGCAAGGCCTCGACCCTGGAGAAGATGCGCAAGACACCGGAGGATCGCGAAGTGGACCCGGAGCATCGGGAATAGGTAAGTGAACCTGCTGGGGCACATTACACTGCTATCCGACAGCAGCTTAAGCATTTTGCGCTGTCGGATAGCAGTTAATGCGATGGCCCCGACATATAAAAGGATCGTATGTCGATGCTGACATCGACATACGATGGCCTCTGAGAGGCCATCGTATGTCGATTTTATCAAATGTCGGGGCCATCGTAGGTCGGGGGGGTTACTGTATATGTATATATATATATATATATATATATATATATATATATATATGTGTATATATATATATATATATATACATATATATATATATATATATATATATATATATATATATATATATACATATATACGGTTGAAACTTTAAAACTGGTTGTGTTAAACATTTTTCTTTTTTTAATCTGTCTCCTGTATTGAAGCAGAGGTATAACATTAACATAAAAGAAATACTGTGTGTTGTTTACAGGTTTCCAACCTTTACCTGTATGACAGTGTACTGATGTTGGCTAATGCCTTCCATAGAAAACTAGAAGACAGAAAGTGGCACAGCATGGCAAGCCTGAACTGCATGAGAAAGTCAACCAAACCTTGGAATGGTGGACGGTCTATGCTGGACACTATAAAAAAGGTAAGAATTGGCCAGTTGGGTCACTCTAATCAGAACCTGACATATATGAAGTAAATTGGGAAAGGCTATAGTTTGTCATCTATTGGACAGACTGCAATAAATAAATATGTCAAACATAATAACAAAGTAATGAAACTAATAAAAACAGCAATCCTAAAAATAAAATCCTTTCCTATCTGCATTTCAAGAATCCTCCTCTATAACATGAGGTATTTTAAGGGGGCATCATGTGCTCTTATAAAGTCTGTCTATATTATGTGGTCAGAACTTAAAAAGGCACTCCGCCCCTAGACATCTTTTTCCCTATCCAAAGGATAGGGAATGAGATGTCTGATTGCGGGATCCGGCCTCTGGAACCCCTGGCGATCTCCGTGTAGCACCCGGTGTTCATAATGTTCAGAACGCAGAGTGCTGCACGGAGATCAGACATATTATCCCCTATCCTTTGGACAGGGGATAAGATGTCTATAGGCGGAGTACCCCTTTAATCTTAGTTCGATTTGTATCAGCTGACTCTTTAGGCAATGTTCACAGACCATTTTTTTCAAGTAGGCTTGCTAGAGTGTAACAAGGGCCGGAATGGAGTTCAAACGGGGCCCTGGTATTGAAACTTACCAGCCCACATGCAATATAGCTCATCTCCCCCCCCCCCCCATACCATGGAAAATTAGAAGGGCACAATGCATTCTGCTGCACATTTTGTTTTATTTGGTTACACCCCTACCCTTACTACTTGTTTAAAGTCTCCTTTTGACATGTAAGGTTAGGTTTCCACACAGATTTTTTTGTATGTTTTTTTTTTTTTTTTTAAACTGCCACTGCAGTTTTTGAGCCAAAGCCAGAAGTGCAAAAAAATTCCACAAAAAAATCTGTGTTGAAACCAAGCCTTACAAAGACATGTCAGAAGTTTTATTGTTTGTTTATGTGGTCCAGAGAAGCTTCTCCCCACTCTTTCTTCTGATCAGTGAGGCCTCAGCTTTGAGACTCTGACCAATCAAAACTTTTGATAATCACCTCGCAGTAAAGAGACCTTAGGGAACAGAGACCAAAGGGGTGATTTTTTTAGGACAAGGAAGAGCCAGGTAAGTATAGTATCAATAGATGTTATGCAATGGGAGCACACAGACAGCAGAGGGCCCCTGTGCAATGAATGTGCCTGGCCACCCCCTCTCTTTCTATACACTGTGGCAATGGTGCTGCCTACCGCCTACATAATACCAATAGAAATATACTTAAACCTCCGCTATTCACTACACCGGAGCCGCTTTACAGCGTATCGCTCATCCCCCTCTGTGATCGCTACAATCTCCCCTCCTGCCACTGCATTCAAATTTTGTATTCACTGTGAAAGCCACCACCCGCCCCCTGGCGCAAAGCACTACGGGAACAGTAGTCCCCCATTACGTCTTTGCAATAGACGTCCACAGTGGGAGACTACACTTCCTGTCACGCCTCTGAGCTACATCGTACAACACATGCGTACAGGCACGGCTTCATTAAACGAGTGTAAAAGGAAAAAAAAACTGGAGTTTTTAATTTAAAGGGTGGCGGGCCCCCTAACATGCACCTGCATCTATATTGTAATGTCATGCTTAGTGCATACACATACTGTATGCAGACATGCACACTGAACAGACACAAATGTACATACCCCCTTAAAGGTATCATTTTTAGATGGGACTTTTGATTTTAAGGGACCAAGAATCAGCAATTCTGGACTTTGGAATTTTATATTTTTTTACATATATGCCATTCACCAAGCAGTTTCACTGACATTATATTTTTTATAGTTTGGACATTTCTACATATGGCCATATCAAATCTGTTTGTTTATTTTGTATACCTGCCACTGTACTTTCTGACCAGCACTCCAGTCCTGAAGGACACTATGGCAGCTTATAACAATAGAGCTCTGATAACACTGATCAATGCTGTACTATGGCACAACATTTTTTCAGTGTATGCAATTTAAAAAATAATAGATAAAAGGTAAAAAAAAAAATGTTAATACATGGGAATAAACAACCAATGCTCCACAAGGAAAGCCAAGGATCACTAACCAATAATATCACCAAAACCCTGGGTACAAGGGCCAACAGCACAAGATCCCTTTACATATACTTAGCTAACATATACATATACATTAGCTAATCATTAACTAGTGAGAAAATGAAAAGACAAAAATATATTACACTTTAGATGGCCAAACCATCCTTATGACACACATATAGCCAGGAGTCTGCAGTACTTCAGATACTGTACAACATCCAAAACACTACAGTATGCCCCCCCCCCCCCCTCTACCTGCAGGACTCCTGCTAATGGGAACTGTGTTCCTGCTGTGTAACTGCTTCCATATATTCCTGTAGGACTCAAGCCCTTGGAATCCCATGATTAACCTTCCATTAACATCCACTGATCACTTTGTTAAACCTATCAACCGCATAAAGACTTAAACAGTTAGGATTGGAGTAATCTCAGATTTTAGAAGTTGTCACAGGAGTCCCACTGTATAATACAGCTAAACATCTGCCACAATTTTGTGGTTTCACAAGGGGGGACGTAGCACTCATTTGTGACAAATATAACAAATCCTGGAGTTTTAATTTGTTAACAACCCATGTATTAACACATTAAAACTCCAGGAGTTGCTTATAGCATTAAAATGTTATACTTAATGTGTAAAATTTTATTTTCGTGTACTGTCACTTTTAGGCAAGGTTTCTACACAAGTTTTTTCTGGCATTATTTTTGGAAAATTGCCACTGCAGAAATGTATTCAAATGGAATGGGAAATATAAAGGAAGGACGTACACATCTCCTTCCTCAGGAATCCACTTCCGACTTTGGCTCGAAAACTGCAGTGGCGGTTTAAAAAAAAAAAAAAAAAAAAACCTGTGTGGGAACCTATCCTTATACAGTGACCCCCCGATCTACGATGGCCCCGACATACGATCATTTCAACATATGATGGCCTCTCAGAGGCCATCTCATGTTGAATGCAGCATCAACATACAATGCTTTTGTATGTCGGGGCCATCGCATAAACGGCTATCGGGCAGCGCAGACTGCTTCAGCTGCCACTGGATAGCCATTTTCGGTGCCCTGTGTGGTCCGCTGACGATCACTTACCTGTCCTCGGGGCTCTGGCGTGTCCTCTTCGGGATCCCCTGCATCGTCGGCGCTCTCCATCGTCGTCATCACGTCGCTGCGCACGCCGTCCCATGATCCAATAGGAGCGACGTGCGTAGCGACATGATGGCGGCGACGGAGATCGAGGATGCCGGGGAAGCAGAGGCCTTGCCGGAGCATCGGGGACACCCCGGGGACGCGGCAACAGCGATGGAAGGCGACATCCAGGGCAGCGATGATGGTCCGGAGCGGCGGGGACACATGAGTATAACCTCCAATACCAGTGGACTTTAACCTGCGGACCTCCCGATGTTGCAAAACTACAACTCCCAGCATGCCCGGACAGCCGTTGGCTGTCCGGGCATGCTGGGTGTTGTCGTTTTGCAACATCTGGAGGTCCGCAGGTTGTAGACCACTGTCCTATACTTTACATTGCACGGATCCCTCAACATACGATGGTTTCAACAAACGATGGTCCATTTGGAACAGATTACCATCGTATGTTGAGGGACCACTGTAATGTTGTGGTTCATTTTAGAGCAGTGTACATTACTATGAAATCTTTGCAGACCTGAACTGACTTGTCAGGGGTGCAGCTTCCTTTACAAAAATTATTTTATGTTAATGTTGTGTTGTTATATCTCTACCATATGCGATTTGCTAATTAAATTATGATTTTACACTAAATACAGAAGTGATATCCCAGATCATGAACTTCATTTTGCAGATAATTACATTTCAGTTCTCTAAAAAGGTTTCCTCAATTTTTTTTTTTTAAATCCTATTTCTTCAGGGTCGCATAACAGGATTAACTGGGATTATGGAGTTCAGGGAAGATGGCTCAAATCCTCATGTACAGTTTGAAATTCTTGGAACCAGCTACAGTGAGACATTTGGCAAAGATGTGCGGAGGGTAAATAACTTATAATGTGACTTAAATGTTGGATTCCTCTCAGTTTGAGAAGCATTTCTAGAATCTTTAGTCACAGTTATAGCTAATGCCTATCCTGCTGAAGAGGAACAAGCCTTTTTAGAGGCACACAAGGGTTTATTTATAAATTTGAAAAGTATACAAGAATTTATTAACTGAATAATGTTAAATGGGCTCAAGAATTGATGTATGAAAAGTTTATGATTGAACATGAGACAAGTTTATTAAGACGTACAGTATGCCTATTTATAATTTTGGTACCAGTTACTCCAGATACTGTTTCTCCTTTACTTAGACTGGTACAAAAAGACAGCAAACTTATTCTGGAACAGATGTTTTTTTGTTTTTTTTTTGGCTTTGTAATAAACCTTAACCCCTTGCTGACCACTAATAGACCAGGCAGTCAGCATTTAACTCTGCAAGGCTGTTTTTATTGATGGATTAAACAGCATGAAGATTGATTTCCTGCTAGAGCTGAGAAAACTCTTCTAGTCTTAAAGGGGTACTCCACTGCCCCAGCGTTTGGAAAATTTTGTTCAGAATGCTGGGTGAGGGCTGCATGGGGTTGTGACATCATGGGGGGTATGGCCGCGAGGTCACGACCCCCGCAAAAGCAGTTGGATCTCAGAAGACCCAGATCACCCGTGAAGAGAATATCATGGGGCTGTATTCCTCTGTAAGGCTGGGTCACATATATATCCGGCGTCCGGCATAGTTTCCCTCCAACGTGCATCATAGGGAAACTGATGCTAGAACTGATCCCATTCATTCAGTTCACAATCATCCAGCATCTAAATTTAGATACTGGATGGTTGGACATGTCAGAGGGCACCAGACAGGGGAACACAGCTTGCTGCATTCCCCTGTCCGCTGTGCAAAAACATTGGACGCCGGATGCAATATAACTGATGATGACTTTTCATCAGTTGTGGCATCAGTTGCGTATAGATTAAGGCCGGATGCCCGACATATGTTAACCTAGCCTAACTGGGTGTTATATGTCATCACCAATTATTGAGGAAATCAGTAACATTGAAAATGTAATTTAGTAAAAAAATTGCCCCCAAAGGTATTTTTGACCTTATAAGAGCTCAAAATGTAAAACAAAATGTACAAATATAAAAGTGAAAAATGAAAAAATAAAGCACAAAACACAGTACACATCAATGAGCTCACCCCTCATATTTTTATAATATTTTGTGATATCTTTTCATGTGACAACAATGAATAAAAAGCAGTCTTCTACAATGTAAAGCAATAAGTGCACAGCCTGTATACCAGTGTTTAATGTTGCTTAACCCCTTAAGGACACCACCTTAATGATCAAGCACCATTTTTCAAATCTGGCATGTCTCTTTAACCCCTTAAGCATACAGCCCATTTGGGCCTTGAGAACACTTTCATTTTTTCAGCTACAGACTCATGTGAGGGCTTGTTATTTTGCCATCAATTTTTCTTTGTAATGACATCTTTTATTTTACCATAAAATCTATGGGCCAAACAATTATTATTTATGTTGGAAAATTGATTAAAACACCACAATTTTGCATCTGTTTTTCATTTTTTGGTAAAATTGACATGATTTTATTCTGTGGGCCAATACAACTAAAATGATACTCATCTTTACATGCTTTTCTTTATTATTGTACTGCTTTAAAAAAAACAAAAAAACTCAAACTTTTTAAACAAATTTTGTATGTTTAAAATTGCCCTCTTCTGACCCCTATATTTTTTTTTTTTCCCTATATGGGGCTGCATCAGGGCTCCTGATACATCCAATCTTATAGATGCTGTGTTTAGTACTGAACACAGCATTTATGGGGTTAATGCTGTCAAGAGCAGTGCGATCGTGGACTTGGCAGCTGGTCCCGCCACTGATCTCCTGCAGCATATTACGTAGAACAGGACATCAATACAACATATGCATACGTCCTATTGCAGGAACCTGATGGAAGATAACGTATGCATAAGTACTATAGTGGGAAGAGGATAATGTCTTAACCTTGACAACAAAACTGAAAACACCCTTAAGTAGAAATGTCCAAATTGGGCCTAAAGTGTCAATATTGTGTGTGGCAACCACTATCTTCTCTCCTACTTTCCATTTAAGGATGTCCCATAAAGGCTCAATACGGTTTAGGTGTGGAGACATGCTTGGCCAGTTCATCACCTTTATTCTCAGCTTATTTAGCAAGGCAGTGGTCATCTTAGAGGTGTGTTGGAATGCTATCCTGCGGCCTGTCTTCAAAGGAAGGGAAACATGCTCTGCTTTGAAATGTCACGGTATATATTGGCATTTATAGTACCCTCAATGCATTGCATCTCTCCAGTGCCAGCAGCACTCACCCAGACAATGACACTCCCACCACCATGCTTGGCTTTAGGTAAGACATACTTGTCTTTGTATTCCTCACCTGGTTGCCACCACGTACCACTGTCATCATCTAAACCAAATACATTTAACAGTCAACCATGTCCTTAGTCTGCTTGTCCTCAGCAAACTGGGGGACTTCATGTGCTTCATCTTTAGAAGAGGCTTCCTTCTGGGATGACAGCCATGCAGAACAATTTGATGCAGTGTGCAGCATATGGTCTGAGCACTGACAGGCTGAACCCCCTCCACCCCTAAACATCTGCAGCAATTGACAGCATTCATATGTCTATTAGTGTTGCTCGCGAATATTCGCAATTCGAATATTATTCGCGAATATCGCATATTCGCAAATTCGCGAATTTCGCGAATATAGCGCTATATATTCGTAATTACGAATATTCGTTTTTTTTTTTTTTTTTTTTCTTCTTCACAGTACACATCACAGTGATCATCCCTCTCTGCTTCCAGCTTGTGTGGTGTAAAGAAGGCTCTAATAATACTGTATGAGACTGGCGTGCGAAAATTCGCATATGCGAATATTAGTATATACAAATTTTCGTATATGCGAATGTTCGCGCATGCGAATTTTGTATATGTTGGTTTTCACATATGTTAATTTTCGTATACGCGAATTTTCGTATATGCAAAAATAAAACGAGAATATAACGAATATGCGAATATTCGCGAATATATGACGAATATTCGTCCATATATTCGCGAATATTCGCGAATTCGAATATGGCCTATGCCGCTCAACACTAATGTCTATTTCCTAAAGATAATCTCTAGATATGAAGCTGATAACATGCACTCAACTTCTTTGGTTGACCATGGTGAGGCCTGTTCTGAGTGGAACCTGTCCTGTGAAACCACAGGTCTTGCCTTCCTTGCAGCAGCTCAGTTTCAGGGGTTTTTGGGGTCAAGTTTCTTATAGCCTAGGCCATCTTTATGTAAAGCAACAATTCTTTTTTCCACATCCTCACAAAGTTCTTTGCCATGAGATGTTAAGTTGAACTTCCATTGAGATACCTGCTCTACATTTACATCTGAGACCTTGTAACACTAACAAGTCACATGACACCTGGGAGGGTAAATGGATAATTGGGCTTCATTTGGACATTTCCACTTAGGAGTGTATTCACTTTTGTTGCCAAGGTTTAGACATTAATGTCTGTGTGTGGTGCTAGTTTGAGGAGATATAAACATTCAAGGGATACTCTGGTGGATTATTATTTTTTTTTTAATTAACTGGTGCAAGAAAGTTAAACGATTTGTAAATTACTTCTATTTAAAAATCTTAATCCTTCCATTACTTATCAGCTGCTATATGCTCCAGAGGAAGTTTTTTTCCTTTTTGAATTACCTTTCTCCCTGACCACAGTGTTCTCTGTTGACACCTCTGTCCATGTCAGGAACTGTCGAGAGCAGGAGAAAATCCCTGATAAGTACTGGTGGGATTAATATTTTTAAATGGAAGTAATTTACAAATCTGTTTAACTTTCTGGCACCAGTTCATTTAAAAAAAAAAAAAAAAAAAAAGTTTTCCACCGAGGTAATCCTTTAAATACTGGTATACAGGCTGTTCACTCACTACATTACATTGTAGCAGAATGTAATTTCCTCAGTGTTGTCACATACAAAAATGTGAGGGCTGGACTCAATTATCGGAGATACTATAAGAAAAAATTAACAGCTCAAGTTACACCCCTAGTCTCACTCTTTTTAACCCCTATGTAGTAATGTCTGAATAGAAAGGGATCACAATTTAAAACATTATTTTGGTATCACACTTCCCTTTGATATGACAAAAAATATACACAAATTTAAGATACAAATTACATAAAAATAAAGTCTAATACATCACTTAAAAGCAACACAAAAGCATTTAAAAAGTGAACAAGAAGATGTTTCATAGCCTCAAATCTGCATGTAGTAAAAAATCGAAAAATGTTTCTTGTTAGGAAGGGAGTAAGGAGCCCTTTCTGAAAGTGGTTAAACATATTCTAGGGGGGGGGGGGGGGGCATATAGGACATATTTAAAAAAAGTCACTTGAAGTGTAACATTGCGTATATTTTATGTATTTCTTAGGAAATCTTAATTAGTCTAAAATTGGAACCTTTAAACTATAAAACTAGCAAATCTTATTGTATTATTTTAATGATTGATGCCACAAACATGTTATTGGTATTGCTCCAGCTATTGGAATATCCATTATTAACCTGCTATATTACTTCTGATAGTGTTTGGCAGAACAGTACCACATTCATCTGTTTGCTCTACTTGGTATAGAGCTCATTTTCAGCCCAGTTACATTTAGTATAAAAGTAAAGATTTTGAGAGAAGTATGATGTAAGCCAATGAGTTGTGAATCATGTTCAATGTTAATCAAAATATCACTGTGAACTATAGTCAAAAGGGACCTCTGCCATGTCCTCTGCCATAAAACATGTTGGTGGCAGTACCAGCTCTGTGGGCACCACCCATTGGCCCTGGCCTAGTACAGGTAGCAGCAGCCAGGTGCCTGGTGGTCCTAATAGTAGCAGCAGCAGCAAGGAAAAGTTGTCTATTTCTTGCAGGGCCTCATTGTTATGGAGGATGATGTGGCCACTGTGGACTTAAAGGGGTATTCCAGCCCTAATACATCTTATCCCCTATCCAAAGGATAGGGGATAAGATGTTTGATCGAGGGGGTCCCGCTGCTGGGGACCCCCACAATCTGTCATTCAGCACCCACCTTTGCAAGATTTCCGCAGCGCTGGAGGCTCCGAGTGTGCAGCGTGATGACCACGAGGGGCCAGAGTTTCGTGGCGTCACGACTCCACCCCCATGGGACGTCAGGCCCGACCCCTGGCTAATAGCGCACAGCACTGATCGCGGTGCTGTGCACTATTAACCCTTAAGGTGTGGTGTTCAAAGTTGATCGCCGCGTTTAAAGTGAATGTAAAGTTCTGCCGGTTAGTTCAGTGGGCTGTTCGGGACGGCAGCAGCGAAATCGCGGCATCCCGAACAGCTGGCAGATACAAGGAGGGTCCTTACTTGCCTCCTATGTCCCCGATCATCGAATGACTGCTCAATGCCTGAGAGCCAGGCATGAGCAGTCAAGCTGCAGAATCATCAATCAATGTTATTCTATGAGGTAACAAAGATCGATGTAAAATATCAGTGTGTGCAGTGTTACAGCCCCCTTTGGGGGCTATAACACTGAAAAAAAAGTTAATAAAGATCATTTAACCCCTTCCCTACTAAAAGTTTGAATCACCCCCCCCCCCCCCTTTTCCCACAAAAAAAAAAAAAAAAAAAAACAGTGTAAATAAAAATAAACATATGGGGTATTGCTGCGTGGGGAAATGTCTGAATTATAAAAAAATATGTCATTAATTAAACTGCACGGTCAATAGCGTACGCGCAAAAAAATTCCAAATTCCAAATAGTGTATTTTTGGTCACTTTTTATATAATGAAAAAATTATTAAGAAGCGATCAAAAAGTCTGATCAATACAAAAATGGTACCGCTAAAAACTTCAGATCACGGCGCAAAAAATTAGCCCTCATTCCACCCCGTTCACTAAAAAATATAAAAGTTATAGGGGTCAGAAGATGACAATTTTAAACAAATACATTTTTGTGCATGTAGTTATGATTTTTTTCACAAGTACAACAAAATCAAACCTATATAAGTAGGGTATCATTTTTATTGTATGGACCTACAGAATAAAGTTACAAAATTGCATTTTTTTTCTTCAATTTTGTGGCACAATTATTTTTTTTTCCATTTTGCCATAGATTTTTGGGTAAAATGACTGATGTCATTACAAAGTAGAATTGGTGGCACAAAACATAAGCTATCATATGGATTTTAGGTGAAAAATTTAAAGAATTATGATTTTTTAAAGGTAAGGAGAGAAAAATGAAAGTGAAAAATTGGTCGTTAAGGGGTTAATTGGCTTTTTCCTGGTCATCTTAGGAGGAGAAAGATTCTGATGATATGAAGTTGAGTCTGGTTACAGTAACAGTCATGGCCTTAAATGTTTGCACCCCTGAAATTTTTCAAGAAAATGAAGTACTTCTCACAGAAAAGGATTGCAGCAACACATGTTTTGTTATACACCTGTTTATTCCCTTTGTGTGTATTGGAACTAAACCAAAAAAGGGAGGCAAAAAAGCTATTTGGACATAATGTCCCACCAAACTCCAAACATTTACAAAATTATTGACACCCTTAATTTAATATTTGGCTGTACACCCTTTGGGAAAAAATAACTAGTCACTTCCTATAACCATCAATAAGCTTCTTACCCCTCTCTGCCGGAATGTTGGACCACTCTTTCTTTGCAAACTGCTCCATGTCTCTCTTATTGGAAGGGCACCTTTTCCCAACAGCAATTTTAAAATCTCTCCACTGGTGTTCAATGGGATTTAGATCTGGACTCATTGCTGGCCACTTCAGAACTCTCCAGTTTTTTGTTGCCATCCATTTCTGGGTGTTTTTTGACGTATGTTTGGGGTCTATCTTGGTCTCATCTGTCCACAAGACGTTTTCCCAGAAGGATTTTGGCTTACTCAAGTTCATTTTGGCAAAATGTAGTCTTGCTTTTTTATACTGTGGGGTCCTCCTGGGTCTCCTGCCATAGCGTTTCATTTGATTTAAATGTTGATGGCTAGTTTGAGCTGAGACTGATGCTCTTTGAGCCTGCAAGACAGCTAGAATATCTTTGGAACTTGACACCTTTCATCAATTTTCTCTTGTGTCCATGCCCAGGAAGATAAGCTACAGTGTCATGGTGTCACGATGCCGGCTGGCAGGTAGTGGATCCTCTGTGCCAGAGAGGGATTGGCGTGGACCGTGCTAGTGGACCGGTTCTAAGCCACTACTGGTTTTCACCAGAGCCCGCCGCAAAGCGGGATGGTCTTGCTGCGGCGGTAGTGACCAGGTCGTATCCACTAGCAACGGCTCACCTCTCTGGCTGCTGAAGATAGGCGCGGTACAAGGGAGTAGGCAGAAGCAAGGTCGGACGTAGCAGAAGGTCGGGGCAGGCAGCAAGGATCGTAGTCAGGGGCAACGGCAGAAGGTCTGGAACACAGGCTAGGAACACACAAGGAACGCTTTCACTGGCACAATGGCAACAAGATCCGGCAAGGGAGTGCAGGGGAAGTGAGGTGATATAGGGAAGTGCACAGGTGAACACACTAATTGGAACCACTGCGCCAATCAGCGGCGCAGTGGCCCTTTAAATCGCAGAGACCCGGCGCGCGCGCGCCCTAGGGAGCGGGGCCGCGCGCGCCGGGACAGAACAGACGGAGAGCGAGTCAGGTACGGGAGCCGGGGTGCGCATCGCGAGCGGGCGCTACCCGCATCGCGAATCGCATCCCGGCTGGCAGCGGAATCGCAGCGCCCCGGGTCAGAGGATGTGACCGGAGCGCTGCAGCGGGGAGAGTGAAGCGAGCGCTCCGGGGAGGAGCGGGGACCCGGAGCGCTCGGCGTAACAGTACCCCCCCCCTTGGGTCTCCCCCTCTTCCTAGAGCCTGAGAACCTGAGGAGCAGACTTTTGTCTAGGATGTTGTCCTCAGGTTCCCAGGATCTCTCTTCAGGACCACAACCCTCCCAGTCCACTAAAAAAAAAGTTTTCCCTCTGACCTTTTTGGAGGCTAAGATCTCTTTGACAGAGAAGATGTCCGAGGAGCCGGAAACAGGAGTGGGAGGAACAGATTTGGGAGAAAAACGGTTGAGGATGAGTGGTTTGAGAAGAGAGACGTGAAAGGCATTAGGGATACGAAGAGAAGGAGGAAGAAGAAGTTTATAAGAGACAGGATTAATTTGACACAAAATTTTGAAAGGACCAAGATAGCGTGGTCCCAACTTGTAGCTAGGGACACGGAAGCGGACATATTTAGCGGAGAGCCATACCTTGTCTCCAGGGGAAAAAACGGGAGGAGCTCTTCTTTTCTTATCCGCGAACTTCTTCATGCGTGATGAAGCCTGTAAGAGAGAATTTTGGGTCTCTCTCCATATGATGGAAAGGTCACGAGAAATTTCATCCACAGCGGGCAGACCAGAGGGCAAGGGAGTAGGGAGGGGGGGAAGAGGGTGACGGCCGTACACCACGAAAAATGGGGATTTGGAGGAAGATTCAGAGACCCTGAAGTTATACGAGAATTCGGCCCATGGGAGGAGATCTGCCCAGTCATCCTGGCGGGAGGAAACAAAATGTCGCAAATAATCACCCAAGATCTGGTTAATTCTTTCTACTTGTCCATTGGACTGGGGATGATATGCAGAAGAAAAATTTAATTTAATCTTGAGTTGTTTACAGAGAGCCCTCCAGAATTTAGACACGAATTGGACGCCTCTATCCGAGACAATCTGCGTAGGCAACCCGTGAAGACGAAAAATGTGTACAAAAAATTGTTTAGCCAACTGAGGCGCAGAAGGAAGACCAGGAAGAGGGATGAAATGTGCCATTTTGGAGAATCGATCAACGACCACCCAAATAACAGTGTTGCCACGGGAAGGGGGTAAATCAGTAATAAAATCCATACCAATCAGAGACCAAGGCTGTTCGGGGACAGGCAGAGGATGAAGAAAACCAGCGGGCTTCTGGCGAGGAGTCTTATCCCGGGCACAGATAGTGCAGGCTCGCACAAAGTCCACAACATCCGTCTCCAGAGTCGGCCACCAATAGAAGCGGGAGATGAGTTGCACAGATTTCTTGATGCCCGCATGACCTGCGAGATGGGAGGAGTGACCCCATTTGAGGATTCCGAGGCGTTGGCGTGGAGAAACAAAGGTCTTTCCTGGAGGAGTCTGCCTGATGGAGGCAGGAGAAGTGGAGATCAGGCAGTCAGGTGGAATGATGTGTTGCGGAGAGAGTTCAACTTCTGAGGCATCCGAGGAACGAGAGAGAGCATCGGCCCTAATGTTCTTATCGGCAGGACGAAAGTGAATCTCAAAATTAAATCGGGCAAAGAACAGAGACCACCGGGCCTGGCGAGGATTCAGCCGTTGGGCAGACTGGAGGTAGGAGAGGTTCTTGTGGTCGGTGTAGATAATAACAGGAAAACTTGATCCCTCCAGCAGATGCCTCCATTCCTCAAGTGCTAATTTAATGGCTAGAAGCTCTCGATCCCCGATGGAGTAGTTCCTCTCCGCTGGAGAGAAGGTCCTAGAGAAAAAACCACAAGTGACAGCATGCCCGAAAGAATTTTTTTGTAGAAGAACAGCTCCAGCTCCCACTGAGGAGGCATCAACCTCCAATAGGAAGGGTTTGGAAGGGTCAGGTCTGGAGAGGACGGGAGCCGAAGAAAAGGCAGACTTGAGTCGTTTAAAGGCGTCTTCTGCTTGAGGAGGCCAGGACTTGGGATCAGCATTTTTTTTGGTTAAAGCCACGATAGGAGCCACAATGGTAGAAAAATGTGGAATAAATTGCCTGTAATAATTGGCGAACCCCAAAAAGCGTTGGATAGCACGGAGTCCGGAGGGGCGTGGCCAATCTAAGACGGCAGAGAGTTTGTCTGGATCCATCCGTAGTCCCTGGCCAGAGACCAAATATCCTAGAAAAGGAAGAGATTGGCATTCAAACAGACATTTCTCAATTTTGGCATAGAGTTGATTGTCACGAAGTCTCTGAAGAACCATACGGACATGCTGGCGGTGTTCTTCTAGATTGGCAGAAAAAATTAGGATATCGTCCAGATATACAACAACACAGGAGTATAACAGATCACGAAAAATTTCATTGACAAAGTCTTGGAAGACGGCAGGGGCGTTGCACAGGCCAAAGGGCATGACCAGATACTCAAAGTGTCCATCTCTGGTGTTAAATGCCGTTTTCCACTCATCCCCCTCTCTGATGCGGATGAGGTTATAGGCGCCTCTTAAGTCCAATTTAGTAAAGATGTGGGCACCTTGGAGGCGATCAAAGAGTTCAGAGATGAGGGGTAAGGGATAGCGGTTCTTAACCGTGATTTTATTAAGACCGCGGTAGTCAATGCAAGGACGTAGGGAGCCATCTTTTTTGGACACAAAGAAAAATCCGGCTCCGGCAGGAGAGGAGGATTTACGGATAAAGCCCTTTTTTAGATTCTCCTGGACGTATTCAGACATGGCAAGAGTCTCTGGGGCAGAGAGAGGATAAATTCTGCCCCGGGGTGGAGTAGTGCCCGGGAGGAGGTCGATAGGACAATCATAAGGCCTGTGAGGAGGTAGAGTCTCAGCTTGTTTTTTGCAGAAAACATCCGCGAAGTCCATATAGGCCTTAGGGAGACCGGTTACTGGAGGAACCACAGAGTTACGGCAAGGGTTACTGGGAACCGGTTTTAGACAGTTCTTGGAACAAGAGGACCCCCAACTCTTGATCTCCCCAGTGGACCAATCCAGGGTTGGGGAATGAAGTTGAAGCCAGGGAAGTCCAAGGAGAATTTCCGAGGTGCAATTGGGAAGGACCAAAAGTTCAATCCTCTCGTGATGAGATCCGATGCTCATAAGAAGGGGCTCCGTGCGGAAACGTATGGTACAGTCCAATCTTTCATTATTTACACAATTGATGTAGAGGGGTCTGGCGAGACTGGTCACCGGGATGTTGAACTTGTTGACGAGAGAGGCCAAAATAAAATTTCCTGCAGATCCAGAGTCCAAGAAGGCCACAGTAGAGAAGGAGAAGGCAGAGGCAGACATCCGCACAGGCACAGTAAGACGTGGAGAAGCAGAGTAGACATCAAGGACTGTCTCACCTTTGTGCGGAGTCAGCGTACGTCTTTCCAGGCGGGGAGGACGGATAGGACAATCCCTCAGGAAGTGTTCGGTACTAGCACAGTACAGGCAGAGGTTCTCCATACGGCGTCGTGTCCTCTCTTGAGGTGTCAGGCGAGACCGGTCGACCTGCATAGCCTCCACGGCGGGAGGCACAGGAACAGATTGCAGGGGACCAGAGGAGAGAGGAGCCGAGGAGAAGAAACGCCTCGTGCGAACAGAGTCCATATCTTGGCGGAGTTCCTGATGCCTTTCGGAAAAATGCATGTCAATGCGAGTGGCTAGGTGAATAAGTTCATGTAGATTAGCAGGAATTTCTCGTGTGGCCAGAACATCTTTAATGTTGCTGGATAGGCCTTTTTTGAAGGTCGCGCAGAGGGCCTCATTATTCCAGGACAATTCTGAAGCAAGAGTACGGAATTGTACGGCATACTCGCCAACGGAAGAATTACCCTGGACCAGGTTCAACAGGGCAGTCTCAGCAGAAGAGGCTCGGGCAGGTTCCTCAAAGACACTTCGGATTTCCGAGAAGAAGGAGTGTACAGAGGCAGTGACGGGGTCATTGCGGTCCCAGAGCGGTGTGGCCCATGACAGGGCTTTTCCGGACAGAAGGCTGACTACGAAAGCCACCTTAGACCTTTCAGTGGGAAACAGGTCCGACATCATCTCCAGATGCAGGGAACATTGGGAAAGAAAGCCACGGCAAAACTTAGAGTCCCCATCAAATTTATCCGGCAAGGATAGGCGTAGCCCAGGAGCGGCCACTCGCTGCGGAGGAGGTGCAGGAGCTGGCGGAGGAGATGACTGCTGAAGCTGTGGTAGTAACTGTTGTAGCATAACGGTCAGTTGAGACAGCTGTTGGCCTTGTTGCGCTATCTGTTGTGACTGCTGGGCGACCACCGTGGTGAGGTCAGCGACAACTGGCAGAGGAACTTCAGCGGGATCCATGGCCGGATCTACTGTCACGATGCCGGCTGGCAGGTAGTGGATCCTCTGTGCCAGAGAGGGATTGGCGTGGACCGTGCTAGTGGACCGGTTCTAAGCCACTACTGGTTTTCACCAGAGCCCGCCGCAAAGCGGGATGGTCTTGCTGCGGCGGTAGTGACCAGGTCGTATCCACTAGCAACGGCTCACCTCTCTGGCTGCTGAAGATAGGCGCGGTACAAGGGAGTAGGCAGAAGCAAGGTCGGACGTAGCAGAAGGTCGGGGCAGGCAGCAAGGATCGTAGTCAGGGGCAACGGCAGAAGGTCTGGAACACAGGCTAGGAACACACAAGGAACGCTTTCACTGGCACAATGGCAACAAGATCCGGCAAGGGAGTGCAGGGGAAGTGAGGTGATATAGGGAAGTGCACAGGTGAACACACTAATTGGAACCACTGCGCCAATCAGCGGCGCAGTGGCCCTTTAAATCGCAGAGACCCGGCGCGCGCGCGCCCTAGGGAGCGGGGCCGCGCGCGCCGGGACAGAACAGACGGAGAGCGAGTCAGGTACGGGAGCCGGGGTGCGCATCGCGAGCGGGCGCTACCCGCATCGCGAATCGCATCCCGGCTGGCAGCGGAATCGCAGCGCCCCGGGTCAGAGGATGTGACCGGAGCGCTGCAGCGGGGAGAGTGAAGCGAGCGCTCCGGGGAGGAGCGGGGACCCGGAGCGCTCGGCGTAACACATGGGTTGCAAACTTCTTGATAATATTGCGCTCTATGGACAAAGGCAAATTTAAATCTCTGGAGATGGACCTTGATATTGTTTATATTTTTCCACAATTTTGGTTCTCAAGTCCTCAGACAGTTCTTTTCTCCTCTTTCTGCTGTTCATGCTTAGTGTGGAACACACAATGCAAAGACTAAATGAACTTCTCTCCTTTTTATCTGCTTTCAGGTGTGATTTTAGGTGAGTTTAAAGGAGCATCACATGCTTGAAACAATCTTATTTTTTCACAATTTTGAAAGGGCGCCAATAATTTTGCTCAGCTCTTTTTTGGAGTTTGGTGTGACATTATGTCCAAATTGTTTTTTTTCCTCCCTTTTTTGTTGTAGTTCCAATGCACACAAAGGGAATAAACATGTGTAGAGTAAAACATGTGTTACTGCAACCCTTTTCTGTGAGAAACACTTCATTTTCTTGAAAAAAATTCAGTGGTGCCAACATTTACGGCCATGACTGTACATGGCATTGTAGAAATGTCCTTCCTAGACAATCCATTCCATCATCTATGTCTCTGCTACCACTCCCCACTCTCCACCTTCCAATAGTGCTAAGCAAAAGGATAGCCATGAGTAGGAGTTGTTTAAGGACATTCAGCCTTTGCAGCGGTGAAAGCAGTGGCCGAGCATAACACTAGTGGGATTGCTGGTAGGCATGGTGGGGATACTGTAAGGCATCATGGCGGACAGGCTGAGGGGGAGCAAGGAGCTCATGTAGACGTAGGTCTACTGATATGATCAGCTTTTGGGCAGGTAAATGGTACCCTGCTCATCTGTAAGCTCAAGAAAAAGCCTTCTAGAGGAGGGGTGATGGTGTACCTATCAGTCCTTTGCTGTCTGGAAATTGTCTGCAGCTACCACTAGTCCCCCACTGCCTGCTAACACCAATAGGAGTCTTATGCACATAAAGGAAAAAGATGACTAGTGGATAGCCACGGTCTTAGACCATCTTTACTCAGCTTGCCATGGCTTTCGAAAAGCAAGCACCTGCCGAACGCTCGTCAACTCTCCACTCCCTCTATTAGCACTACCCTTGCAAGAGGAAAGAGCAGCAGTATAACAACCTGACATGAATTGTTACCAAAGGGATATACTGCTACTACCAGTCAGGCATACACATACACAGCCCGCCATTATCCCCCAAAAAGGGATAATTCTTTTCAATTTTTCAATGTTTGCAAAAGCTTTTTCTCCTTTACTATTTTGGGACAACAATTCTGTTACAACTAATTAATGCTTTTTAAACAATCTTTTAGTTACCAGTGGTTACCGCACGTCGCTCTAACTTTGACATTAACTTAGCCTTAAAACTACTTTAAGGCTTTAGAATTCTTATGCAGTGTTATACACGAGTTTTGAAGGTTATTGCATAGCAGTTTCACTTAGAATTTATAATCCGCAAACCAAACTTTGAAAAGTTCTGCTAGCCTGGTGAATCGAACTTTTCAAAAGTTCACTCAACTCTAGTTATAATCGATAAATCAAATGCAATGTTTAAAAATGTGTATCATTATTTAAATTAATTAGAAATATTTTCATAATATTTGAGACTTTTTTTCAAATGTTACAACTACTAAATGGCAATTATTCTGACGAAGAGGAGATCAAATCACATCTATATATGGACTAATTAGTTTGAGAGTGTGCCGAGTGTATAAAAATTATCTGTTGGAACAAATAAGTTAAAGTATAATTTACCATTTAATTACTTATGATTTTCTGTATTTGTGAGAAAAGCAGACTTGGAAGAGATTTTGTATATTATAGGATGTTAGTGTTTGCAATGAATTAGACAAGTAAAATATAAAATTTTCTTGGAAAGATAGAATGACACCAACTATTATCTCTCTGGAAGGAATGGTTCACAGTTTGTCTTCTGTTTTGGAAACTACACATTTTAGACATAAGCTTTCAAGAATATGTTGAAGTATACATGTGTATACCATGAACGGCTGAAATCGATTAATCATATGCCAAAGTTAACTGCCAGTTTATTCTGGTATGTGGCTGGCAGGATTGTTTGTACATACAATCCCATAGATGACCAATTAAAGTCCCATGTTTATGGTCAGTGTGGGAGTTTAGAGCCATGGGAAAACTACATTAACCCCTTAAGGACTCAGCCCATTTGGGCCTTAAGGACTCAGACAATTTTATTTTTACGCTTTAGTTTTTTCCTCCTCGCCTTCAAAAAATCATAACTCTTTTATATTTTCATCCACAGACTAGTATGAGGGCTTGTTTTTTGTGCGACCAGTTGTCCGTTGTAATGCCATCACTCACTTTACCATAAAATATATGGTGCAACCAAATAAATACTATTTGTGTGTGGAAATTAAACAGAAAACCACAATTTTGCAATTTTTGGAAGGTTTCATTTTCACGCCGTACAATTTACGGTAAAATTGACATGTGTTCTTTATTCTTTGGGTCAATACGATTAAAATTATACCCATGATAATATACTTTTCTATTACTGTTGCACTTAAGAAAAATTGCAAACTGTTTAACCAAATTAGTATGTTCAAAATCCCCCTATTTTGAAGACCTATAACTTTTTCATTTTTCCGGCAGAATTAGGACTCATTTTTTGCTCCGTGATCTTTACTTTTTATTGATACCATATTTGCTTATCTAAAACTTTTAATAAGTTTTTTATAATTTTTTTTTGGAATAAAATGTTATAAAAAAGCAGCTATTTAGGACTTTTTTTTTTTTTTAAGTTCACGCCGTTCACCATATGGTATCATTAACCTTTTATTTTCATAGTTCGGATATTTACACACGTGGCGATACCACATTTCTATATAAACATTTTTACACTTTTTGGGGGCAAAAGGGAAAATGGGACAATTACAATTTTTTTGGGGAGGGGTTTTTCACATTTTTTAAACTTAAAAAAAAAACTTTTTTTACTTTTATTTTTACACTTGAATAGTCCCCATGGGGGACTATTTATAGCAATCATTGGACTGCTAATACTGTTCAGTTTTATGCATAGGACATAGCACTGATCAGTGTCTATTTTTGAACTTTTACATGAAAATAAACAATTTTTTCCCATTAACATATAGAGAACATACAGTAACAAAAGACAAAGAAAAATATAAGAAAATTAAAAAAAATCAAAGATTTCCATCTACACATGTCCAATAGAGACTAAACGCCAATGGGGCGAATCCAAGACACCTATATAATCTGGACAGATAACATTCATTAAATGTCTCTTGGTTACATAAATATAGGTAACCAAATGAAAGGTATAGTATTCAACATACAAAGTGTAAACAAAATGAGAATCCCCTCACCCAACATTATCCAAGAAATACGAGTATCTAGCAAAAGAAAAAGTGAAGGTATGTCTTGGACATATTTTTATTAAAATGTTTTTATTTTTTTTTATTTCACCTTTTAAGCTTTCAATTACTTACATGTAGAAATGAATAATAATAAAATGTATAATGATGGTGATGAAAATAATAATAATCATAATATATACTATAATAATCATAATGTATACTATACAATACGTGTTACATTAATATGTTCTAAATTATAAAGATACAATACTTTTTTTTATAAAATCAACAAAATGAACTGATGACTCTACAGAGGCTTTGCCCCTGCGATAAAAACATCAAAAATAAATGATGCTAAGCGCCATTAATACAAGTTCTCAGCACTATGAATTTGTACTGTGTTGTGCCAAAGATTTAAACCCATTTTTTTTTTACAGATTAGAATTTTTGTTAAACCTGCAGAATCTATTTATCTCCTTCCCAACATCCACCATATATTTACGAAAAATGTGCACTGGGGCAATATGAACCTGGCCCAGCAGCTAAGCCTTCTCCATATGAAGCAAGTTCTAAAAGTGTTTTAGCATTTACCATTGGTGGCTGTGACGACCCAAACACAACTTTGGAACTTAAACAAGTCACCTTTGTCTCTCTGCAGCTTTCCCAATCCAAAACAGTAAAGTAATCTAAGTATTTCATCCAGAGCAAATGGGATTTATGCTGGCGCTGAGAGAACTTCCACATCAAGATAAAATTAAACGCAAAGTTTATTACCCAGCATGCAACACATTTTGTGGAGATTCTCTAATTCCTCAGGCATATTTAGGAAGCATAGACTTAACACATCTATAAAATAAAATTAACCCATTCAGGGTTCAAACTTCAATTAACCCTATATAGTACAGACACAAACATACACAGACATAAGTATATTGAATATATTGAACTTAACAGGTATTTTCTATTGTCTCACTGAGATCTTGGGGACTAAAAGTATTTAGTTGAAAAATCCAAAAGAAAACCTATTTTGGCAATTTCAAGTATTGTTTCAAGTGTAGTTAGTATGGAACAAGATAAAAACCCATGGTGTGGAAGTTTTTTCAGCACCAGTGTAAATCCCACTTTCTCTGGAGGAAATACTTGGATTGTTTTATTGTTTAACAGAGGGGAAGACTTTATCACCTGACCGGCTCTGCACAATATGACCGTGGCATGGGGTGCTGTTAGGTTAACTAGGCAGCCAGGAGTCTAGTAAACATCTTTGAGCCTATCTTGATTGTACTTCTTTGATACCCTGCCGGAGTAAGGTATCAATAAAAGGTTACTAAAATGATTAGCATAAATATTGCAGTATACAATGAAAGTAAACAAGCAATTGCCTAGTTAGGTCTGATAGTGGAACTAAATGTATAATAAATAAAAAAATTTTTAGTGCCATCAGAGAAAAAAAATAAACAACTCCAGAACTGTTGTTTTCTGGTCAACTTGCCTCTCCAAAAACATGTAGTGGGGGGGGGGGATAATGGGGATTTATCAAACCCCTATGCAGTCCATTTAGCATAAAAAAGTTTAAAAAAAACTGTGGTTTATGCAAAATTGTATAACTTTTTGGCCTTTTACACCATTATTGCAGTTTTAAAAAGTAGGAAGACTTTGCTGCGTTGATGCGAAAATAATATAGGGACAGATATGGCAATTAATTTGGTATTGGTGTAATTGGTGTTTTTGCCATAGAGAAAAGCATATGAACAAATCCCTCTAATAAAGACAAAATTGTGTTTCTTTTCTGTTTTACCCTACAGTTATTTGTTTTGGTTTCTCAATATAATATGAGGAAAAATAAAGAGTGACATTAAAAATATATAGCTTGTCCCACAATAAAACAAGCCCTATGTTAACACAAAAAGAATGATAGTTCTTAGAAGACTAGAAGGAAAAAATGAAATAAGCTATATGCTCACTACTTTTCACACATTGGCATACAACATTTGTAATGAGTGCCTGTTTTCTTTTGAAAATACAGAAAATACAAAGAATTTAATAAATGTCCTTGTCTGTAATACAGAGCTATTGACTTACTTGAAGAACTTATTCCATAAAATGTATTTTTTTGCCTACTGTAGTAGTAATAAAATGTCTCTCAAAGGGAGACAAGACAGCATTGCCTATTTGTTTTTGGTTAGTAGCTCATGTTGCAAATTTTATTGGTAATACAATACTGCTTAAAGATTGCACTATATTCCAACACTGTTTCTATGTCTAGTTATTGTTTTTTTTTTTTGTCTGAAAATGTTTTTTTTTTATTCTTTTGGAGACTGTTATTTCCTATCATGTTGATATTTCTGTGCTTTTAATTTAAAATAAGCATGCTACCTTGTGTTACTGTTTTTTTATGCTTTAATTAGAATGCTTATATGCTCCAATGCTTGCAGAGTTCTCATTCAATATAATTAATGCTACTTAAAGCGGTTTTCCGGTAGAATGTATTTATTTTTTTCAAGTAAACTGGTGCCAGAAAATTAAACAGATTTGTAAATAACTTATCAGCTGCTGTCTGTTCGTGAGGAAGTTGTATAGTTCTTTTCAGTCTGACCACAGTGCTCTCCACTTACACCTCTGTCCATGTCAGGAACTGTCCAGAGTAGGAGAGGTTTGCTATGGGGATTTGCTTGTACTCTGGACAGTTCCTGACACTGACAGAGGTGTCAGCAGAGAGCACTGTGGCTAGACTGAAAAAAAAAACGGTACAATTTCTTTTGTAGTGTACAGCAGCTAATAAGTACTAGAAGGGTTAATATTTTTATATAGAAGTAATTTACAAATCTGTTTAACTTTCTGGCACCAGCTGATTTGAAAAAAAAAAATGTTTTCCACCCAAGTTCTCCTTTAAAAATAAAGTTGTCTTCTTCAAAACCAAATTATTATCCGGAAAACCATGAACATTTATCCGACTTCTATACCAATAACACATAAATGGTTTTTATGCAATATTTTTAACCAAGATACAAAAGCATTTAATATTAAATAGTCTTACTCTGTTTCCTAAGACTAAAAGCCTAAAATTGTAATTGTTACCTAAGAAACTAGGTACTATCATGCTGAATATTTTTTGTTCTAACTTGACAGCAATGTGTATCCATGTGAATATGCTAATAGCTCATGTTCCATCTTTCCAAGGACCATAACAAGGTGCAGAATCAATGTTAATGTCAGTTAGTAGTCTTGTATTTTATAAAAACAACACAGTAGCAAATGATTTGAGAGTATTTCCCAGGCTTTTTTTTGCAAATTTTGTGGGTGCGCATAAAAAGTGGATTTTTTTGCCTAAATTTGTCACATGAAAAGTTACAGGTTCTCCCCATTTGACCTTTTTTGTTACATTTCATTTTCAATATCATTAAGTATTCTTATTTAGAACGCTTGGTCACTGATTTATCAGTTGTGACCTTTTGTAAAATGTTGCACAAAAGTCACACAAATGTTGCACGGGCCAGATTTAAAAGTTATCACAGGGCAGATTAACCCTGGCCTATAAAACTATCAAAATGGCTCGATGAAACAATTGTTTTAAGGTCCGTGCAACATTTAACCAGAATGAAGTAGAACAGTTCTATGGACATTAATCAAAGTTCACCACTTTCTCCACAACATTTGTGCTTTAAAAAAGTTCAAAACTCACATCAGTCTTCGTAAATGTCCCTCATAGTACCAAAGAGCCTTAACTAAGCAACTTTCAGTTTTCACTTTGCAGTGGTTGCAAATTGATGTGTAAATGTTACATGTAGGCCTAAAAAAGTCCCAAGCCCTCTCCAAAATGTTGCAACTCAAAGCCAGGTTAAACCTGGCTCACAAAACTGCCATTGGAGGGCCCTTTTAAAAATGTTGCACAGAAAGTTGCATCTGAGACATTAGGGGGAGATTTATCAAAACCTAGCAACCAATAAGATTATTTCATTTTGCAGAGACCTTGTTAAAAATGAAAGAAGCAAGCTGATTGGTTGTTATGGGCAACTGGGCAACTTTTCCTCTGGACAGGTTTTGATAAATCTCCCCCAAAGTGCATACATTTCAAGTATAGTAAGAATCACACAAAGTGGTGTTCTGAAGTGATTTATTGTTTTTTACTTATGTGCGCCAAATTTATTACCCCCCCCCCCCTGTGATAGTATGATAAATATGTCACACATGGTGTAAAACCAAAGCAAAAAAATGACTTTACAAAGAAAACAAGGATTAAATCTCCACCAAAGTGTATTTGCTACAGGATTAGATACATTCATATGAATGGTCATTCAGGGGCATTTACAAAGAGTGGTGTGAATGGTTTAAGAGCCCAAATGTTGCGGTGAAAGTAGCGCCAAATTTATCAAATGGTGCTTGGACCACAAAACTGCTCTACTTTAAATGTTTAAATGGTTAAATGTTGCAGAGAAGTGGAGGCTGTGTGACAATTGTATCAAATGTCTCATGAACCATAACCCCTTAAAGATGAAGCCTATTATCACCTCAAGGACCAAGCCAATTTTTGTTTTTGCAATTTAGTTTTTCCTCCTCCCCTTCTAAAATTCACGCTTTCAATATTGCACCTAGAGACTTGTTTTTTTTTGTGTCACCAATTTTACTTTGTAATGACTTCAATCATTTAATAACAAAATCTACCCCAAAACCAAAAATATATTTGTGGGGGGAAATTGAAAAAAACGAAATGCCATTTTGTAATTCTGGGGGGCTTACGTTTCTACACAGTGCAATTTTTGGTAAAAATTACACCTTATCTTTATTCTGTAGGTCCATACAGTCACAATGATACCCAACTTATGTAGGTTTTATTTTACGTGCACCAAAATTAGTACGTTTAAAATTATCATCTTCTGACCTCTTAAATTTTTGTTTTATTTTTCCACATACAGGGCTATATGAGGGCAAATTTTTTGTGTCCTGATTTGTAGTTTTTATCGGTGCCATTTTTATTTTGATGGGACTTTTTTTTATTGCTTTTTATTAGTTTTTATGGTATATCAAGTGATCAAGAATGAACAGTTTTGGACTTCCTTTGCAAACTGCTCCAGGTCTCTCTTATTGGAAGGGCACCTTTTCCCAACAGCAATTTTTAGATCTCTCCTCAGGTGTTCAATGGGATTTATATGTGGACTCATTGCTGGCTCATTACTCTCCAGCACTTTGTTGCCATCCATTTCTGGGTGCTTTTTGACGTATGTTTGGGGTCATTGTCCGGCTGAAAGACCCAAGATCTCTGATGCAAACCAAGCTTTCTGACACTGGGCTGTACAGTGCGTCCATTGGTAATCCTCAGATTTCATGATGCCTTGCACACATTCAAGGCACCCAGTGCCAGAGGCAACAAAACAACCCCCAAAACATAATTGAACCTCCACCATATTTCACTGAAGGTACTGTGTTCTTTTCTTTGTAGGTCTCATTCTGTTAGAATGATGTGCTTTACCAAAAAGCTCTATCTTGGTCTCATCTGTCCACAAGACTTTTCCCAGAAGGATTTTGGCTTTCTCAAGTTTATTTTGGTAAAATGTAATCTTGCTTTTTATGTCTTTGTGTCAGCAGTGGGGTCCTCCTGGGTCTCCTTCCATAGTGTTTCATTTAATTTAAATGTCGATGGATAGCTCGCGCTGACACAGATGCTCCCTGAACCTGCAGGACAGCTTGAATATCTTTGGAACCTGTTTAGGGCTGCTTATACACTATCCGGACTATCCCATGTTGACTTTTATTAATTTTTCTCTTCCATCCAGGCCCAGGGAGATTAGCTACAGTGCCATGGGTTGCAAACTTCTTGATAATGTTGCTCACTGTGGACAAAGGCAAATCTAGATCTCTAGAGATGGACTTGTAACCTTGAGATTGTTGACATTTTTCCACAATTTTGGTTCTCAAGTCCCCTCAGACAATTCTCCTCTCCTCTTTCTGTTATCAATGGTCAATGCTTAGTGTGGTAAACAAAGACACACAATGCAAAGACTAAGTGAACTTCTCTCCTTTGTATCTACTTTCAGGTGGCAAAAATTTTGTCCAGCCCATTATTGGAGTTTGCTGTGACATTATGTCCAATTTTCTTTTTTCCCCCTCCTTTTTTGGTTTAGTTCCAATACACACAAAGGGAATAAACCTGTGTATAGCAAAACATGTGTTACTGCAATCCTTTTCTGTGAAAAATACTTTATTTTCTAGAAAGATTTCAGGGGTGCCAACATTCACGGCCATGACTGTAGTTCAGACATTTACGCATGCAGCGCTATTACATTTGATTATGTTTATTTTTTATTGCATAGCGGGTCAGGCCCTATCTCTAACAACGGCCGGGACTTGTGGCTAATAGCGTGCGGCACTGATTGCAGTGCCGTGTGCTATTAACCCTTTAGACGTGGTGTTCAAAGTTAAACGCCGTGTCTAAAGTGAAAGTAAAGTACTGCTAGTTAGCTCAGTGGGCTGATTTCACCGCAGCATCCTGAACAGCTGGCAGACACAAGGAGGGTCGCCTGCCTCTTATGTCGCCGATCGCCGAATGGCTGCTCAGTGCCTGAGATCCAGGCATGAGCAGTCAACTGGCAGAATCATCAATCAGTGTTATCCTATGAGATAACAAAGATTGATGTAAAAGATCAGTGTGTGCAGTGTTATCGCCCCTAAAAAAAAGTGGAAAAAAGTTAATATGGATAATTTAACCCCTAATAAAGGTTTGAATCACCCCCCTTTTCCCATTTAAAAAAAAAAAAAAAAAACTGTGCAAATCAAAATAAACATCGCCGTGGTATCGCCGTGTGCGGAAATGTCCGAATTATAAAAAATATATCATTAATTAAACGTACGATCAATGGCATACGCGCAAAAAAACTCCAAGGTCCAAAATAGCATATTTTTGGTCACTTTTTATATAATGAAAAAATGAATAAAGAGCGATCAAAAACTCCGAAGGTGTAATTTTTACCGAAAAATGTACTGCATAGAAGCCCCAAAAGTTACAGAATGGCGTCACACAGGTGCAAAATTGAAAGAATTATGATTTTTAAAGGTAAGGAGGAAAAACTAAAGTACAAAAACTGAAAAATCCTGAGTCCTTAAGGGGTTAAAAAAAAATGGGAAAGGTGGGCTGATTCAAACTTTTATTAAGGAAGGGGTTAATTCACTATTATTAACTTTTTTTTCTACACTTTTTATTTCTGTCCCCATAGGGTACTATACCATGCAATCTGTAGATTGCATACACTGTTCAATGTTTTGTCATATCATAGCATTGTTCAGTGTTATCGGTGCTCTGTTGCTCCAGTCTGCATGGCTGGCTGGGAGCAGCAGAGGACTGATCAGAAGCTGGAAAGGCTGCAATTTCGCTGCAAATGTCCCAATCAGCTCTGCTGCGCTACCAGCAACATTAATCCTGCACTTTAGATGCCACGATCAATTTTGCCCAGCATTAACTGTGGGTCCTGGCTGCTCATAGAAACTGGCACCCACTGGGTTTGAAACGTTCTCTGCTTGTCAGAACAATTAAACCCTGGTAATAGGACCAGGACATACTGGTACGCCCTCAGTCCTTAAGGACCAGGATGCAACCTATACACCAATGTTTCCCAACCTTTTTCGGGTCGGGGCACACCTCGGAAAAAAAAAATTCTGCAGGGTACACATACCGAGGTTGACGATCAAAAAAAAGGTAAAAAATGGTAAAAAAACGCAATGCACTATATCTATTTATCAGTGGGTAAGTAGTTTAAAGTGCTGCTTTATACAGCAACTCACCACTGACATCTTCTCTAATTTGCATTGTTGCCTTCTCTTCTCCATCTGGTCCGGGCCATCATCACGATTTCTTCCACACAAAATTCTTCACCGTTAAACCTGCAAAACAAACCTATTAGGCTGCACACTTTTTTTTTTTACATGGGTGACAGAGGGGTGTAGTAGAGTGTACATGGGTGACAGAGGGGTGTAGAGGAGTGTACATGGGTGACAGAGGGGTGTAGAGGAGTGTACATGGGTGACAGAGGGGTGTAAAGGAGTGTACACGGGTGACAGATGGGTGCAGAGGAGTGTACATGGGTAACAGAGGGGTGTAGAGGAGTGTACATGGGTGAAAGAGGGGTGTAGAGGAGTGTACATGGGTGAAAGAGGGGTGTAGAGGAGTGTACATGGGTGATAGATGGGTGTACATGGGTGACAGAGGGGTGTAGAGGAGTGTACAGAGGGGTGTAGGGAGGTGTACAAGGGTGACAGATGGGTGTAGAAGAGTGAACATGGGTGACGGGGGCATAGGGGGTGACAGGGGTGGACAGGGGTGACAGAGGGATGAATAGGGGTGAACATGAGTGACAAGGATGTGGTCAGAGGGGTGGACAAAGGAGGGTGAACAGGGGTGACAGGGGTGACAGAGGGTTGGATGGGGGGTGGACATGGATGACAGGAGGATGGACATGGGAGACAGGGGGTCGGAGGGGTGGACAAGGGTGACAAGAGGGTAAAAGAGGGACACGAGTGACAGAGGGGTGAACTGGGGTGACAAAGGGACAGATGGGTGAACAGGAGGGTGGACATGGGTGACAGGGTAAACTACGGGGGTAAACGGGGGGAGTAAACATGAGTGACAGGGATGGACAGGGGAGTGGACAAGGCAGACATGGATGACAGGAGAGTGGACATGGGTGAGAGGGGGGGTGGACATGGGTGATGGGGATGATAGGAGGGTGGATATGTGTGAGAGGGGGTGGACATGAGTGACGGGGGTGGACATGGGTGACAGGGGGGTGGACATGGGTGAGAGGGGGTGGACATGGGTGACAGGAGGGTGAACATGGCTGACAGGAGGGTGGACGGGGGTGACAGGGGGGTGGACAGGGGTGACAGGGGGTGGAGAGGGGTGACAGGGGGGTGGACATGGGTGACAGGGATGGACAGGGAGGTGGACAAGGCGGACATGGATGACAGGGGGGTAAACATGAGTGACGGGGGGGGTAGAGGGTGGACCTGGGTGATGGTGGTGGGGGGGCTTTGGACAGGGTTAAAAAGGGGTAACAGAGGGGTGGAAAGTGTACAGTACCTTAAGCAAGCCAGCCCACGCAGCTTGCAGTTCCACGGCAGGCACGGGAGTCCAGCGCAGATGCAGCTCGTTCTGCCCAAGGGCACCATTTTCGACTCACTGTGCTGCAAGGGAGAGGGAGATGCATGGGGACGCTGTGTGTGCAGTGCGCATGCAGGCTTCCCTTCCCCCATGCGCCATCAGTCATAAGCATGCAGGCCGGGGCGGGACATTTAAAAAAAATAAAATCACAGCAAAATCCCGCGGCGCCACGGGCAGTGCCGAACGGCACACATGGGTGCCGCAGCACCGCGGTTGGGAATCACTGCTATACACCCTTCATCCTGGATGGGTTAATACAATTGTCACATAAAGTTATATAGGGCAGGGTTGACTTGCCCTGTAATAACTTCTAAATGTGGCCCATGGAACCTTTTTTGTGACATTTCTGCCACATTTCACAAAAAGTCGCAAGTGATAAATCAGTGACCACTGCACAAAGTGCTCTAAATAACAATACTTTAAAGTAATAACATGTGATTGTTGTAAATGAAATGTCACAGAAAATAATAAATGGAGCCAGCCTGCAACTTTTCATGTGACAAATATAGATGAAAAAAACAGTCTAAATGGTTTGATACATGTCCCTCATTGTGTAAAAAAAAAATTCAATAGCTCATTACAGACATAAAAGGGCCACTAAAAGGGCTTTGAAGTGCAACAGTCACCAATGATATGCTAGTGAAGCTATACACACCATGCACTAGGGCTTTACAAGCATATTCTAGGCATATATTTATTGCTACGCTGGGCTTCGCTACACTTACAAATTTTTTACTTAATAAGCCCTTTGGAGAGTCAGGCTGACAGTCGGAGAGGCGAAGCCCCAAGTCTGCTTTTCTCCGGGCCACACTGCCTCATTCTGTCTACGTCGTGTAGTTGATTGACAGGCAGGGCATGCATGCAGCAGAGCTACACAAGACAGCTGCAGGTTTGAGCCTTGCCTGTCAATCAACTGCGGGCAGCAGGCAGAAAGAGGTGGTGCGGCCCTGAGCAGAGCGGACCTGGGGCTCCAACTCTTTGACTGTCACCTGGACTCCCCCAAGGGCTTATAAAGCTGAAATTTCTAATTATAAACAAGCCGAGCATAACTTTAAATATATGCCTAGAATATGTGTGTGAAGCTTCCCAAGCATATTATTGGTGACAGTTGCGCTTTAACCCCCACAGGACCCATGACATAAGTGTACATCATGGTGACATGGTACTTAGCACACAATGACATTTACATCATGAACATGAAGTGAGCACAAAAAGAAGTATTGCTTAGTCCATACAGAGAAACATTTTAAAGCATAAAACACTGTATGCCCAAGTTTAAAAGGAATTTGGCAAACTGAGGAGTAAAAAGAAATGATAAAGTTATGCTCCAAGGTCATGTCATTGTATAAATAAGTCTGGATTTCTATAAATGTGAATGTTGGAGATGAGTACGCCGAGTATGATGAAAAACTCACAGGAATTTTGCTTCACCAAAACCTGACAGCTCTGAGCTGTTGGGAAATTACTTGAAACCAAGTAAATCCTACCCCCCATCAAGGAACAGGGCCTGTTCCATGTTGGGGGCAGTAGTACAAGGGCTGAGGTATTGATTGCACCGATCCGATCAGAAGTTATTAAGCAGGGGAGCGGGCGGCATGCTCCACTCCCCAGCGATGTACAGTGTACTTTTAATTTAATTTTTAATTCCCTGCCGGGAGCCCTGAATGGCTGGTACTTAAGAAGCCATTCAGGGCTCATGGCAGGGTTTTCAAATAGAAGCGCTGCGGTGGGGAAAGATATATAGGATCACTGGGGGGGGTATATGTCTGACCCACGGCAGCACTTCTATGTATCTTGCCCCCTGCTGCGCTATATAAGTCTTGCTCCCCGCATTGCATTTATATAGGTATTGTCCCACGCAGTGCATGTGTATATATATTTTCCCCACGCAGCGCTATCATAAGCCCCCAGCAGCGCTATGAATGAAAAGCAGCGCATCTGCCCAGGAAACCGGCCTGCACAATGGGCTGCTGACATAATTCTTGTCATTCATAGCGCTGTGGTAGCATCTGTATATAGATGCGCTGTGGAGGTCAGGCATATATCCATATGTCTGCCCCCCATAATGCTTCTATAATCATATGCCTCAACAGCACTATTATTGAAAAGTATTCTATCCGCAGCGCATCGGGCCGGCTGGCTTCCCGGAAAGATTCGCTGCTAGAATACTTTTCATTCATAGCACTGCAGAGGCGTATGATTATAGAAGCGCTGTGGGGGCCAGACATAGAGTGTTATCTGGCCCCCACAGTGCTTCTATGTACATATGCTGCCGCAGCGCTATGAATGGCAAGCATTCTTTCAGCAGCACATATTGCCGGCCGGCTTCCCAGCCCAATGCGCTGCTAATAGAATACTCTTCATTCATAGCGCTGCCAGGGGCTCATGATAGCGCTGTGGGGGGGGGGGATATATACACATGTGCTGTGGGGGACAATACCCAAATAAATGTGCTGTGGCGGGCATATGATTGCGTTGTGGGGCACAATATCTATATAAATGTGCTCCGGGGGGGGGGGGGGGGGGGCAAGACTTATATAGGGCAGCAGGGGACAAGATATATAGAAGTGCTGCATGGGCCAAACATATACCCCCTCCCCGCCAAGCAATTCTATATATCTTTCCCCACAGCAGCACTTCTATTTGAAAACCCTGCGTGGCTCCTCCATACCGGCCATTTAGGGCTCCCGGCGGGAATTTTAAAAAGTAAAAGTATACTGTACATCGCTGGGGAGGAGCATGCCACCCGCTCCCCTGCTTAACTCCTTAATGACGCAGGACATAAATGTACGTCCTGGTG